>NW_026005800.1:237661-259703 GCF_001458135.2 Marmota marmota marmota | reverse complement strand
GGTTTTTTTTTTTTTTTTTTTTTGGATTACAATTCTTATTACACATATGTACCACAAGATTCATATCTATGTTTTGTATATAAAGTAGGTTGACACCAAATTTGTGTGTTCATAAATGTACTTTGGATAGTGATTTCCATCACATTCCACCATCATTGCTTATCTCCTGCCTTCTCCCTTTTCCTCCATCCCCTCTTCCCTATCCAGAATTTATCTATTCCTCCCATGTTTCCCCACAATTCCCCAGTAGGAGTAGCCTCCTTATATCAGAGAAAACATGCAGCATTTATATTTTGGGAATTGACTATCTTCATTTAGCATTATCTTCTCTAATGCTATCCTTTTACCTGCAAATGACATGATTTTATTTTCTTTTATTGTTGAGTAAAATTCCATTGTGTATATATGCCACATTTTTTTCCATTCATCTACTGAAGGGCTTCTATTTTGGCTCCACAGTTTAGCTATTGTGAATTGTGCTGCTATAAACATTGATGTGACTGTATCCCTGTAGTATGATGTTTTTAAGCCCTTTGGGTAGAGTCCAAAGAGAAGGATATCTAGGTCAAATGTTGGATCCATTCTGAGATTTTCAAGGAATCTCCATATTGCTTTCCATATTGGCTGCACCAATTTGCAGTCCCATCAACAATGTTTGAGTGTACCTTTTTCCCCATACCCTTGCTAGCTCTTATTGTTGTTTCTTTTCATAATAGCTGCCATTCTGACTGGAAAGTGATGATATCTTAGAGCAGTTTTGATTTGCATTTCTCTGATTGCTAGAGATGATGATCATTTTTTCATCTATTTGTTGATTGATTATTTATCCTATTTGGAAAAGTGTCTGTTCAGGTCCTTGGCCCATTTCTTGACTGGGCTATTTGTTTTTTCAATGCTTAGCTTCTTGAGTTCTTTATATACCCTAGAGATTAGTGCTCTCTTTGATGTATGAGGGATAAAAATTGGTTTCCAGGATACAAACTCTTTGTTAACCTCACAGATTGTTTCTTTGGCTGAAAAAAAAAAACTTTTTAGTTTAATTTCATCCCATTTATTGATTCTCGGTTCTAATTCTTGTTCTATAAGAGTTTATTTAAGGAAGTTAGGGCCTAATCCCACATAATGAAAATTAGGGCCTAATTTTTCTTCTATTATATGCAGAGTCTCTGGTTTAATTCTTAAGCCCTTGATGCATTTTAAGTTAAGTTTTGTGCATGCTAAGAGATAGGGGATTAATTTCATTTTGTTGCATATGGATTTCCTGTTTTCCCAGTACAAATTGTTGAAAATGCTATCTTTTCTCCAGTGCATGTTTTTGGCACCTTTGACTAATATGAGATAATTGTAATTTTGTGGGTTAGTCTCTGTTTCCTCTATTCTTTACCATTGGTCTACCAGTCGGTTTTGGTTCCAATACCATGCTGTTTTTGTTACTATTGCTCTGTAGTATAGTTTAAGGTCTTGTATAGCAATTCCACCTGTTTCACTCTTCCTGCTAAAGATTGCTTTAGCTATTCTGGTCTCTTATTTTTCCAGATAAATTTTGTGATTGATTTTTATATTTCTATGTGGAATACCATTGGAATTTTGATTGGAACTGCATTAAATCTGTATAGTGCTTTTCATAGTATGGTTATTTTGATAAAATTAATTCCGCCTATCCAAGAGTAACGTAGATCTTTCCACCTTCTAAGGTCTTCTTTGATTTCTCTCATTAGGGTTCTGTATTTTTCATTGTATAGATCTTTCACCTCTTTTTTTAAGTTGATTTCCAAGTATCTTATTTTCTTTTTGAGGTTATTGTGAATGAGGTAGTTTTCCTCATTTTTTCCTCAGAGTCTTATATACAGAAATTCCTTTGATTTATTGGTGTTGATTTTATATCCTCCTATTTTTCTGAATATATTTACTAGTTCTAGAAGTTTTCTGGTGGAGTTTTTGTGTCTTCTAGGTATAGAATCATATCATCAGCAAACAGTGCTAATTTAATTTTTTTTTCTATACATATCCCTTTGATTTCTTTTGTTTCTCTAATTGCTCTGGCCAGTATTTCAAGAACTATTTTGAATAGAGGTGGTGAAACAGGGCATCCCTGTCTTGTTTCAGTCTTTAGAGGGAATGCCTTAATTTTTTTTGCATTTAGAATAATTTTGGCCTGAGGCTTAGTGTAGATAGTCTTTACAATGTTGAGATATATTCCTGTTATCCCTAGATTTTCTAGTGTTTAGAACATAAAAGGGTGCTGTATTTTGTCAAATGCTCTTTCTGTGTCTATTAAGAAGATCTTATGATTCTTATTTTTAAGTCTATTGATGGGATAAATTAAATTTATTGATTTCTCTATGTTGAACCCATTGCATCCCTTAGATGAATCACACTTCATCATGGTGCATAATATTTTTGATATGTTTTTGTATTTGATTTCCCAAAATTTTATTGAGAATTTTAGCATCTATGTTCAATAGAGATATTAGTCTGAAGTTTTCCTTCTTTGATGTGTATTTGCCTGATTTTGAGATCAAGGTGATATTGGCCTCATATAATGTGTTTTGAATTAGAGCCTCTTTTTCTATTTCCTGAAATAAGTTGAAGAGTATTGGTATCATTTCTTCTTTAAACGTCTAGTAGAACTTGGCTATGAACCTATCCAGTCCTGGGCTTTTCGTGGTGGGTAAATTTTTGCTGGCTTCTTCTATTTCCTCATTTGATATTTCTCTGTTTAAATTGTGTATAACTTCCTGACTCAATCTGGGCAAATCATATGACTTAAGAAATTTGTTGATGCTTTCAATATCTTATACTTTGTTGTAGTATAAGATTTCAAAATAATTTCTAATTATCCTTTGTATTTCTGTAATATCTCTTGTGATATTACCTTTTCCATCATGTATGCTGGTAGTTTGAGTTCTCTCTATCCTTCTATTCATTAGTGTGGCTAAGGATATGTCAATTTTATTTATTTATTCAAAGAACAAACTTTTTGTTTTGTCAATTTTTTAAATTATTTCTTTTGTTTCAATTTCATTGATTTCAGCTTTAGTTTTAATTATTTTTGCCTTCTACTACTTTTTCTGGTGATTTGTTTCTTTTTTTCCTAAGGCTTTGAGATGTAATATGAGGTTATTTATTTGGTGACTTTTTCTTCTTTTAAGGAATGAACTCCATGCAATGAATTTCCCTCTTAGTACTGCTATTATAGTGTCCCTGAGATTTCAATATGTTGTGTCTATGTTCTCATTTACTCTAATATTTTTTTAATCTTGTCCTTGATGACTTCTGTGACCCCTTGTTCATTCAGTAGAATATTGTTTAGTCTCCAGGTGATGGAAAAAATTATTTTTTTATTTTGTCATTGATTTCCAGTTTCATTCCATTATGATCTGATAAAATGCATGGTAATATCTCTATTTTTTGTATTTGCTAAGAGTTACATTGTGGCATGGTATATGGTCCATTTTAGAGAAGGGTCCATGTGCTTCTGAGAAAAAAGTGTATCCGCTTGATACAGGTTGGAATATTCTATATAGGTCAGTTAAGTCTAAGTAATTGAATGTGTTATTGAGTTCTATAGTTTCTTTATCCAACTTTTGTTTGGAAGATCTATCCAGTGGTGAGAGGGGTGTGTTAAAGTCACCCAAGATTATTGTATTGTTGTCAATTTGAATCTTGAATTTGAGAAGAGTTTGTTTGATGAACATTGCTGCAACATTTGGGGGGGCATATATATTTATGATTATTATGTCTTGTTGGTGTATGGTTCCCTTGAGTAGTTTTTAATGTCCATCTTTATCCTTTTGATTAAACTTGGCTTGAAGTCTAATTAATTTCATATGAGTATGGAGACCCCTGCTTGCTTCCACAGCCCATGTGAATAGTACAATTTTTCAAAACCTTTCACCTTCAGTCTATGTTTGTATTTTCCCACGATATAATTCTTCTGAAGGCAGCATATTGTTGGGTATATTTTTAGTCCAGTCTGCTATCATATGTCTTTTGATTGGTGAGTTTAAGCCATTAAACTTTAGGGTTACTATTGAGACATAGTTTGTATTTCCAGCCATATTTGTTTATTTTTATTATTTTACTTAAATTGGTTTTTCTCTTTGATTAGTTTTTCCTTTAATGTACTACCTCCCTCTGCTAAATTTAATTGCTGTTTTTCATTTCCTCTTCATAAAATATTTTACCAAGGATGTTTTATAGTGCCAGTTTTCTAGCTATAAATTCTTTTAACTTTTATTTACCATTGAAGAATTTTTATTTCTTCTTCAAATATAAAGCTTAAGTTTTCTGGATACAAGATTCTTGGTTGGAACCCATTACATTTCAGAGCTTCATATATGCTGTTCCAGATCTTCTACCTTTCAGGTTCAGTGTTGAAAAATCTGCCATTATCCTAATTTGTTTTCCCTTATATGTAGTCTGATTCCTTTCTCTTGTGGCTTTTAAAATTCTCTCTTTATTCTGTATGTCAGGCATTTTCATATAATGTGCCTTGGTGTGGGTCTGTTGTGATTCTGTACATTTGATATCCTGTAGGCTTCTTGAATTTGGATTTCCAATTCATTCTTCATGTTTGGAAAGTTTTCTGATATTATTTCATTAAATAGTTGTTCACTCCTTTGGTTTGAACCTCTATGCCTTCCTCTATCCCAATAACTCTTATTTTGTTTTATGCTATCCCATATTTCTTGAATATTCTGCTTGTGGTTTCTTATCATTTTTGTTTGTGGTCTGTTTTTTTCAAGATTACTTATTTGATCTTCATTGTCAGATGTCCTATCTTCTAAGTGGTATAATCTGTTGGTGATGCTTTCATTTTAGTTTTTAATTTGATTTATTATTTCTTTCATTTCAAGGATTTTTTAGAATCTCTATCTCCCTAATGAGGTGATCTTTTTCTTCTTAGATTTGTTTATGTAGCTCATTGCCAAAGTGATCTTTTACTGCTTGTATTTGTTCTCTTATGTCTTCTTTGATATCCCAAAACAATTTAACCATGTGTATCCTGAAATCTTTCTGTCTTTTTTTCTGCTTTGATTGCCAATACTTCTCATGTTGTTCATGTGTTTTCTTTTCCAGCCCTGTGGATCTGGTGTGTTATTGTTTTTACCCTATAGATTTGTAGTGCTCTTATAGGGTTCCAAGATCTCTCCTATTCAAATGGCGATCTGATCCAATAGCCATGCCCACCACAAAAAGGCAAGGAAGGTTTTCCAAGATAAAGTCAGCCTGCTTCCAGGACCAGGGTGTCCCTGATGGGGGAGGAGCTGGGCAATGGCCCTGTGCTATAGATAGGTAGCACCCGAGTGACCTGCGTGGGAACAGCATACAGTCTGGAGTTCTGCAGAGGTGCTGACAGATGTTTCTTATAAGCCACTTGTGAGCCATGTGTGAGCTAGAACTGCAGGCTTTGGGTCCAGAGTCTGGAGACTTTATTGATCTCAGAGCCTCTGATTTCTGCTCGGGTGGTCACAGTGCTGGTGATTTCTTCAAAAATCTGCTGGTCCCTGGAGATCCAATCTGAGATCTGCCCCCACTAATATGGTGAGAATATTTAGACAAGAAGGCAACAATCTGCTTTCAGCACCATGGTGTATGGTGAGGTTGGGTTATCTGAGCAATGGTGTTATGCTATGGGTAGGTAGCAGCTTAGTGACTTGCATGGGAGCAGTGCTATGTCTTGGCGATCTGAAGATGTGTTTACAGGTGATTCTACTAAGGCACTCATGGATTCTTATGTGAGCTGGAACTTCGGGCTTTGGGACCTGCTCAAACACTGAGTCCCAGAGCCCTGAGCAGAGTCACAGTGCTGGTGATTTTTGCAGAGAGCAGCTGTATAGGGGTCCTCTAAAACTCTCAGAGATGCAATATTCTGACGAGGTGAGATCTGTATCACAGAGCAACACAGAATGCTGCCTCTCTCTGGTCTGCCATCTTGAAGACCTATCTCTCCTTCATTTTGAAAGCACAGTTTTGGCTGGGTACTGTCTTCTGGTATAGCAGTTTTTTCTTCACTATTTTGCATGTGTCATTTCATGTTCTTTGCCTGAATTTTTTTCTGATGAGAAATCCACTGATTGTCTAAAAAATTCCTCCTTCTGTTTGACAAGTCACTTTTTGCTTGCTCTTTAAAAATCCTCTGCTTTTAACTTTGATTGTTTGGTGTTAAACTTTTTAGTCTTGTTGTTGAATTTTTAGTTCCAACTTATTTCAGATACTTTTGAGATCACAGATTTGAGTGTATATTTCTCTTCTCAAGATTGGGGAGTTTTCAGACACTATTTCTTTAAACTGGCTTTGCTATTCATTCTTTCTCATTTCATCTGGAACCTTTATAATGTCTATGTTTATTTGCTTGATGCTGTCCTATGAGTCCTGAATGTTTCTTTCATTTGTGTCATTGTTTCTTCCTTTTGTTCATCTGACTTGGTAATCTAAAATAAAATGTCTTTGAGCTTGCTGATTCTGCTTGATTGAATCTGCTCTTGAAGCTCCATGTTGAATTATTCAGTTCATTCATTATGTTTATCAGCTCTTGAAATATGATTTGGTTCTCTTAAATGATTTCTATCTCTTTGTTGTACTTCTAATTTTGAACTTCGACTGGTGTTTTTCTGATTTTGTTTCATTATATATCTGTATTATCTAGTAGCTCAATGTTATTTTTCAAGAGTATTATTTAGAATTATTTGTCAGAAGTTAATAGATCTCCATTTCTGTAGGGTAGGTAATTGGAAGATCATTTTATAAATTGAGTATGAATTGATCACTTAAACTTTGAGGTCTTTCAAGACTAAAGGGTCTTTGCATCATTTCCTCTAGAAGAAATAAATACACAATGACTAACATATTGCTATACAAGTGAGAAAAATGTGTCAATTTTTACATAAACAGTAAAGCAAGCAATAATATCACTTCCTCTTGTCATCTACATTTTATTTAGGGAATTAAAATCCCACTAACATTTTCCTGTATTAGACTAATAATTTGAGAAACTAAGCTAAAAGAAAAATTTCTGTGAAATTATAATGGAAATAATAGTACATTTCTTTGTAGATAAGATTAAGGCAGTTTGCAATGAAAAAAAAAACCCTGATATTGTTCACCAGGTAATACAATTTGGGATTCCAATTTCATAATATGAAAGCTGGCCTTCAAAAGATAAATTATTTTCAGATTTTTGGCAGTGTTAAGTTTGTTGTCAAGATTAAAGTTCCTGCTGACATTCTTAGGAAAGAGACTCATATACTGCTCTGATTTGCCTTTGCCATCTTGGCTACAAATTGCTCGTCACTACAAAGAGTGTATATAAAACACACTCACCTTCTTTGTAACTTGGAAATGCATTTTTGTAATGAATTGAAAAGCAGGAGCTCACAAAACTTGAGTGGGATCTCTGAAGGTGATGCTTCCAGTGTGTCTCTGCCTCTTCAATACCAAGAGCAATAAGGAGATTCCTCCTGGCATTACCATTGTTTTTAAGCTTGATTACTGACTGTGTTCGTATCTCTGTACTTCTAAAAGAAGGATGAACTAATTCAAAATTCAAGAAGAGCAGTTTTATACTTTCTTTTTTTTCAATTACATGTAATACTAATCATAACTGTTGAAATGTGTTTTGCAATTTACATTTTAAATGCAATTTTATGTTTTTTATTATAAATATAAACTTAATGTAACTGATACATTAAAAGCACGACAGCTGGAGGAGATCCAACATGGCGGCAGGCGAGGAGAGATCAAGTCTCTGACCTCTTCAGCTGCTCGGGCATAGGGAGTAGTAAACTGTCTAAATGCTGTTTGCTCAGCATCACTAGGCAATGCTGAGCTGACATGGATCTAGGGTAAACAGTCTGGGCCTCTCAGAACACACACCAAGCCCGGATCGGCTGAATTCAAGCTCCCGTTCTCCTGTGTCTCGCAGACAAACCGCTGTGACTCAGCAATAAACAATCCCGCTGAAACAACTGGTTGGCCCTTCTGAACCTGCTTAGGTTAATGCCAACCAAGCCTTCACAGGCCTTTGCGACAGGATTGAGAAGGGGCTTGGGGGAGCCAGTCAGGACCCACCAGTTGCATCGGTCACCCGGCAAAGGGAACGAACTGTCACCACTTGCATGGGATACAACCATGGCAGAAAACTGACGTCACCAGAATGTGGCGGAGGAGATAACTTCATTAAAACTGGCGGCAACAGCTGTGTAACACCCTAGCCCTCCCTCTCCACACAGCGGGGAAACCTTAAGGGCCTCTCCCAGCTCTCCAGTAAGGGCCAATCCCAGCACTCCCGTGAGCACGATAGTCAGAACAAGGAAATCAGGAGTGAAAGGGGACCCACGGTGTGGAACCCCTGGGCTACCGCTCCCACCTTTGCTGACAACTGAGGTCTCTTGCACCAGCTACCGGGGCCGTGGCTACTGGAGGGCAAGCAAAATTCGCTGACGGTTCTCAGCCCCAAGCTCCACAAACTTAGGGTCTGAGGGAATGGCAAACAGGGAGAGTGTGCCCAGTCGTTCAAGAAAATAAGGCTCCCAGGAGCAGCAGACCTGGCGTGTAGCCAGTATTCTGGTGAGCGTCACCGGTGAGCGGGGCCTGGCTTCAGGAAAAGTGGGGAAGTGACTAGACACAAGAGAAGGCCCTAGGCACTCAGGATTGTAGACCCGCCAAGTCTGGGAGGAGGAGCTGCTGCACAGTGATTGGTTCCCGCGTATTGAGAGGAGAAGCTTGGCCCAGTGGGCACAGCTCCACCTACTGGAAGAGAAGTTAATCAAACTCTAAGACTGAATTTATTATTATTATTTTAATTTGTTTTTTTTTCATTTTCATTTTCTTATTTTTTAAATTTTTAAAAATATTTTTATTATTATTTTTTTAATTTTAATTTTAATTTTTTGATTATTTTAATTTTTTTTCTTTTCTATTTTTTTCTTTTGTCTTTTCATTTCTTTTCAATTTCCTTATTCCCCCTTCCTTGAATTCTACCTCCTTACTCTCATTCTCTTTAGTGAATTCTTCCCTTCCCTTCTAATACCTTTCCTCCCAAGCATCAAATAAATTTATAGGAGTAAACAGTAACTCAGCAGTCAAACAGAACAAGAAGTAACATGAGCAGCATGAAAAAACAAGAAAGAAAAGGAGTACAAACAATGCAGGACAGCCTAAATATTCAGGAGGACCTAGAGGCATCAGAAAAAATGGTCAAATAAAGAACTCAAGGAATACCTTAGACAGATGGAATGGAATCTTAAAATGGATATGAGACAGCAAATTCAAACAATGAAAGAACACATTGAAAATGAATTACATAAACAGATAAAAGAAGTAAATAAGCATCTTTATCAGGCAATAGAGATTATAAAAAATCAAACAATAATTCTAGAAATGAAGGAAACTATAAACGAAATTAAAAACTCAAATGAGAGTATCACTAAGAGAGTGGAGCAAGTAGAAGCCAGAACGTCAGATAATGAAGACAAAATATATCATCTTGAAAAGAGTCTAGCCAACTCGGAAAGGCTGGTAAAAAATCACGAGAAAAACATCCAAGAGATATGGGATGACATAAAAAAACCAAACTTAAGAGTCATCAGGATAGAGCAAGGTATAGAGGTTCAAACCAAGGGAATGAGCAACCTGCTGAATGAAATAATTATAGAAAACTTTCCAGAAATAAAAAAGGAAATGGATATACAAATTGTAGATGCATACAGGACACTGAGCCTAAAAAATCACAGTAGACCAATGCCAAGACACATTGTTATGAAGATATCCAATATACAGAACAAAGAGAAAATATTAAAAGCTACAAGAGAAAGGAGGCAGATTGCATTCAGGGGTAAGCCAACAAGGTTAACAACGGATTTTTCATCAGACGCTGAAAGCGAGAAGATCCTGGAACAATGTATTTCAAACACTGAAAGACAATGGATGCCAACCAAGAATTTTGTATCCAGCAAAATTAAGCTTCAGGTATGACAAAAAAATAAAAATCTTTCATGATAAAAAAAAGATAAAAGAATATGGAGCCAGAAAACCAGCATTGCAAAGCATCTTGAGCAAAACACTACATGAGGAATAAATGAAAAACAGTAACCAAAACCAACAGTGTGAAGTACCGCAGTAAAGACAGAGGGCAGGGGGAAAGCTAATCATGGAGAAACAAACTAAATTTAAAAAAAGATAAATAATCAAACATGACTGGAAGTACAAACCATATATCAATAGTAACTCTAAATATTAGTGGCTTAAACTATCCAATAAAGGGACATAGGCTGGTCACATGGATTAAAAAAACAAATCCAACAATATGCTGCCTCCAGGAGACACATCTGATTGGAAAAGACATACACATGCTGAAGGTGAAAGGTTGGGAAAAAATATACCACACACACGGTCCTCGTAAGCAAGCAGGGGTGGCCATCCTCATATCGAATAAAATCAACTTCAAGACTAAGTTAATCAAAATGGGTAAGGTAGGACATTATATATGGTTAAAAGGAACCATTCACCAACAAGGCATAACAATTATCAATATTTATGCACCAAGTAAGGGTGCTGCGACGTTCATAAAACAAACTCTCCTCAAGTTCAAGAATCAAATAGACCACAACACAATAATTATGGGTGACTTCAACACACCTCTCTCACCATTGGACAGATCCTCCAAACAAAAGTTGAATAAAGAATATATAGAACTCAATATCACAATCAATAACCTTGTCTTAACTGACATATATAGAATATATCAACAATCATCAAGTGGATATACTTTTTTTTCTCAGTAGCACATGGATCCTTCTCAAAAATAGACCATATATTATGCCATAGGGCAACCCTCAGTAAATATAAAGGGGTGGAGATAATACCATGCATTTTATCTGATCATAATGGAATGAAACTGGAAATCAATGATAAAAGAAGGAAGGAAAAATCCTACATCACATGGAAAATGAACAATATGTTACTGAATGATCAATGGGTTACAGAAGACATAAAGGAGGAAATCAAAAAATTCTTAGAGATAAATGAAAATATAGACACAACATATCAAAATCTATGGAACACAATGAAAGCAGTTTTAAGATGGAAATTCATCACCTGAAGGTCATTCCTCAAAAAAAGAAAAAAAAAAAAACAAATAAATGAGCTCACACTTCATCTCAAAGCCCTAGAAAAGGAAAAGCAAAACAACAGCAAATGTAGCAGAAGGCAAGAAATAATTAAAATCAGAACGGAAATCAACGAAATTGAAACAAAAGAAAGTATTGAAAAAATTGACAAAACTAAAAGTTGGTTCTTCAAAAAAATAAATAAGATTGACAGACCCATAGCCATGCTAACAAAGAGAAGAAGAGAGAGAACTCAAATTACTAACATACAGGATGAAAAAGGCAATATCACAACAGATGCTACAGAAATACAGAAGAAAATTAGAAATCATTTTGAAAACCTATATTCCAATGAAATAGAAGATAATGAAGACATCGATAAATTTCTTAAGTCATATGATTTGCCCAGACTGAGTCAGGAGGTTACACACAATTTGAATAGATCAATTTCAATGGAAGAAATAGAAGAAGCAATCAAAAGACTACCAACCAAGAAAAGCCCAGGACCAGATGGGTATAGAGCGGAGTTTTACAAAACATTTATAGAAGAATTATAACTTTTCAAGTTATTTCAGGAAATAGCAAAAGAGGAAGCTCTCCCAAATTCATTCTATGAGGCCAATATCATCCTGATTCTGAAACCAGACTAAGACACCTCAAAGAAAGAAAACTACAGACCAATATCTCTAATGAACTTAGATGCAAAATTCCTCAATAAAATTCTGGCGAATCGGATACAAAAACAGATCAAAAAATTGTGCACCATGATCAAGTAGGATTCATCCCTGGGATGCAAGGATGGTTCAATATACAGAAATCAATAATTGTTTTTCACCACATAAATAGGCTTAATATAAGAACCATATGATAATCTCAATAGACGCAGAAAAAGCATTCGACAAAGTAGAGCATCCCTTTATGTTCAAAACGTTAGAAAAACTAGGGATAACAGGAACTTACCTCAACATTGTAAAAGCTATCTATGCTAAGCCTCAGGCTAGCATCATTCTCAATGGAGAAAAATTGAAGGCATTCCCTCTAAAATCTGGAATAAGACAGGGATGCCCTCTATCACCCCTTCTATTCAATATAGTTCTCGAAACACTGGCCAGAGCAATTAGACAGACAAAAGAAATTAAAGGCATAAAAATAGGAAAAGTAGAACTTAAATTATCACTATTACAGAAGACATGATTCTATACCTAGAAGACCCAAAAAGACAAAGAAACTACGAGAAATAAGGAATGAATTCAGCAAAGTGGCAGGATATGAAATCAACACGCATAAATCCAAGACATTTCTGTATATCAGCAACAAAACTTCTGAGACGGAAATGAAAAAAAAAAAAAACACCCCATTCACAATATCCTCAAAAAAATAATATAAAATACTTGGGAATCAACCTAACAAAAAGGTGAAAGATTTATACAATGAAAACTACAAAACCCTAAAGAGAGAAATAGAAGAAGATCTTAGAAGATGGAAAAAATATACTCTGTTCATGGATAGGCAGAACCAACATCATCAAAATGGCGATATTACCAAAAGTTGTCTATAGGTTTAATGCAATGCCAATCAAATTCCCAATGGCATTTCTTGTAGTAATAGAGAAAGCAATCATGAAATTCATATGGAAAAATAAAAGACCCAGAATAGCTAAAGCAACTCTAAGCAGGAAATATGAATCAGGTGGCATAGCGATACCAGGTTTCAAACTATACTACAGAGCAATAGTAACAAAAACAGCATGGTACTGGTACCAAAACAGGTGGGTGGACCAATGGTACAGAATAGAGGACACAGAGACTAATCCACAAAGTTACAACTATCTTATATTTGATAAAGGGGCTAAAAGCATGCAATGGAGGAAGGATAGCATCTTCAACAAATGGTGCTGGGAAAACTGGAAATCCATATGCAACAAAATGAAACTGAATCCCCTTCTCTTGCCATGCACAAAAGTTAACTCAAAATGGATCAAGGAGCTTGATATCAAATCAGAGACTCTGCATCTGTTAGAAGAAAAAGTTGACTCCGATCTACATATTGTGGGGTCGCGCTCCAAATTCCTTAATAGGACACCCATAGCACAAGAGTTAAAAATAAGAATCAACAAATGGGACTTCATTAAACTAAAAAGTTTTTTTCTCAGCAAGAGAAACAATAAGAGAGGTAAACAGAGAGCCTACATCATGGGAACTAATTTTTACTCCTCACACTTCAGATAGAGCCCTAATATCCAGAGAATACAAAGAACTCAAAAAATTAAACAATAAGATAACAAATAACCCAATCAACAAATGGGCCAAGGACCTGAACAGACACTTCTCAGAGGAGGACATACAATCAATCAACAAGTACATGAAAAAATGCTCACCATCTCTAGCAGTCAGAGAAATGCAAATCGAAACCACCCTAAGATACCATCTCACTCCAGTAAGATTGGCAGCCATTATGAAGTCAAACAACAACAAGTGCTGGCGAGGATGTGGGGAAAAGGGTACACTTGTATATATCTGTTGGGACTGCAAACTGGTGTGGCCAATCTGGAAAGCAGTATGGAGATTCCTGGGAAAGCTGGGAATGGAACCACCATTTGACCCAGCTATTGCCCTTCTCGGACAATTTCCTGAAGACCTTAAAAGAGCATACTACAGGGATACTGCCACATCGATGTTCATAGCAGCACAATTCACAATAGCTAGACTGTGGCGCCAACCCAGATGTCCTTCAATAGATGAATGGATAAAAAATGTGGCATTTATACACAATGGATTATTACACAGCACTAAAAAATGACAAAATCATGGAATTTGCAGGGAAATGGATGGCATTAGAACAGATTATGCTAAGTGAAGCTAGCCAATCCCTAAAAATCAAATGCCAAATGTCTTCTTTGATATAATGAGAGAAACTAAGAACAGAGCAGGGAGGAAGAGCAGGAGGAAAAGATTAACATTAAACAGATTCTTGAGGTGGGAGGGAAAGGGAGAGAAAAGGGAAATTGCATGGAAACGGAAGGAGACCCTCATTGTTATACAAAATTACATATAAGAGGTTGTGAGGGTAATGGGAAAAGAAAAACAAGGAGAGAAATGCATTACAGTAGATGGGGTAGAGAGAGAAGATGGGAGGGGAGTGGGGGGATAGTAGAGGATAGGAAAGGTAGCAGAATACAACAGTTGCTAATATGGCATTATGTAAAAATGTGGATGTGTAACCAATGTGATTCTGCAATTTGTATTTGGGGTAAAAATGGGAGTTCATAACCCACTTGAATGTAATGTATGAAACATGATATGTCAAGAGCTTTGTAATGTTTTGGACAACCAATAAAGAAAAAATAAACTGCTTTCAATTTTCCAGCTGCAGTGAGGCTGCTTCCCAGGTTGTTGCATGTGGGATGAGTCAGAGCAGCACCTGCCATCAGGTGCTCAGGAGTGGTGGTCTGCTTCTAATGAGGGCAGGGCTTTGGCCACTGTGGAAATGTACACCTGACTTCTCCTGGTTCTGCAGCTGTGTCCTGTTGAGGCAGTCAACTGGTTACCCAACATATAACATGACCTTGCTTTGTCACTTGCTCCTTAACATGTGTGTGTCCCACCAACCCATGGTGGAAGGCAAGGCCCCACTGAGGGAAACAGAGAAAGGTTGTGTGTGTCTGTGTCTAAATTTCTAAACATTCCTTAGTGTTTACCCTGTTTCTCAATGTCTTTCAGTTATCACTTGTGCTTCAGAATGAAGCAAAGCAAGATAACAACATAGACACAATAAATCTGCATGAGCTTCAGTAAAAGATAGTCCTAAATTAAGAACATCCCTTTTAATAGCAACAAGTTGAGACTAAGAAGTCTTTTTATTTACACAACAAAGGCCAGATGCCTGTGACAGCAGCACATTCATCTCCCACTTTCATCAAAAAACTCCCCATCTGGAGCTGCCTCAGCCACTGCAGCCAGCCTCCTCCACAAGGCAAAACCCCACGGAGCAGAGGGTCCCGCTCCCTTATAAAAGGGAGAAGTTGCCCTCAGTTGAAGCAGAAGCCTTCATAGTTATGCAGTGAGCTGATGCCCCAATTTGTTTCTCAGGCAAAAGCAGCTAGATCTGTGAAAACAAAACCCCCTCAAGTCCCCATTTCGGTTTTAAAGAATAAAGGGATCAATAAATGCAAAAGTTTAAAATTATATGGCAGAGTTTGTAAAAGGAGTGTTGTATTCTTTTCACTTTTTAGAACATTTTCTATAAACAAATACACATCTGCTTGAAACCCCTGGAATTGCATTCTGTGACCCCCCATGATGGGGTATCATCTGCTCCCCATGGAGAAGTGATTTTTGTCATGCTGGATTCTCTCAGTCCTGGGTCTTCATATGTTAGGTTCTCTCTTTGTGTGTTCTCTTATTTGGGTTCTCATACTTTAGGTTCTCTTAGTACTGGGTTCTCTTAATTCTGTGTTATCTTATCCTAGATTATCTCAGCCCTGGGTTCTCTTTCTCCTGAGTTCTCTTATCCTGGGTTATCTCAGTTCTAGGTTCTCTTAAATTCTGGGTTCTCTCAGTTCTGTGTTCTTATGCCCTGGGTTCTAATAAGACTGAATTTCCTTAGTCCTAGTTTATCTTATCCTTTGTTCTCTTAGTCCTGGGTTATCTTAATCTTGGTTCACTTAGTCCTGCCTTCTCTCAGTCCTGGGTTCTCTTATCCTGGGTTCTCTCTGTCCTGGGCTTCTCATATCTTGTGTTCTCTTGTCCTGGGTTCTCTTATCCTGAGTTCTCTCAGTTCTATGTTATTTTATCCTGGGTTTTCTTAGTCCCAGCCTCTCTTAATCTTGGGTTCATTTAGTCCTTGGTTCTCTCTCTCCTGGGTTTTCTTATCCTGGGTTCGATTGTCCTGAATTCTCTTATCCTGAGTTCTCTCAGTCCTGGGTTATCTTATCCTGGGTTTTCTTAGTCCTGGGTTGTCTCAGGCCTGGATTATCTTATCATGGCTTCTTTTATCCTGAGTTCTCATATCCTGGGTTCTCTCAGTCCTGGACTTTCTTATATGGGTTAATCTCAGTCTGGGTTTCTCTCAGATGTGGGTTCTCTTAGTTCTGGGTTCTCATATCTTAAGTTCTCTTAGTACTGGGTTATCTTATCCTGGGTTCTCCTAGTACTGGGTTCTCTTGTGCTGGGTAATTTCAGTTTTGAATTATCTTTTTAAAAATATTTTTTAGTTGTTGATGGACCTTTATTTTATTTATTTGTATGAGGTGCTGAGAATTGAAACCAGTGCCTCATGGATTCTAGGCAAGTGCACTACCACTGAGCCAAATCTACAGCTCCTCATTATCTGAATTATCCTATCCTGAGGTCTCATATCCTGGGTTCTCTTAGTACTGATTTCTCTTAGTACTGGTATCTTTCAGTCCTGGTTTCTCTCAGTCCTGGTTTCTCTCATCTTGAGATCTCATCCTAGGTTCTCCCAGTCCTAGATTCTCTTATCTTGAGTTCTTTCAGTCCTGACTTATCTTATCCAGGGTTTCTTCAGTCCTGGATTATCTTATCCTGGGTTCTCTTTGTCTTGAGTTATCTTATCCTGGATTAACTTAGTACTGAGTTTTCTTATCCTGGGTTCTCTTAGTAATGAGTTATCTTAGTCCTGGTTTTTCTTCAGTCCTGAGTTCTCTCATCCTGAGATCTTATATCCTTGGTTCTCCCAATCCTGGATCCTCTTATGCTGGGTTATCTCAGTCTTGGGTTATTTTATCCTGGGTGCTCTTAGTCCTGCAGTGTTTCTTTTTGTTAAGCCAATTCTGCTCCAAGTCATGGTTTTCCCCACTCAGATTGCTCGGAGATGGAGACCCTGTGAGGATGAATGCCAAGTGTGACACAGCATCAACTAACTCCTGTGGATCAAGGTCCTGATAGCTAGTAGGCTAACATTCTCATTATAGACTGGAGGGCTCTGGGGAACAGGAGGTTGGATGAGCTCACAGGGGAGAGGAATAGAGCTCTTACTTGATGTGTAAGAAGAAGATGGATGCAGAATCACTGGTTTTACCCACCATCCCTGCCTCACCTTAGGAAAACAGGCCAGCCACACACCTGAGACATTTACCAAATTCCTACTACCATCCTGCATCCAGCAGCTCAGGGCTAGAGTGGATCCCATCTCTGTTTCAATCCTACCATGAGCAGAGAGTGATAGAGCTGTTGTGTAGTGGCCAATCTTATGAGGGATTATAGGAAATGGGGACTATGCCTTGGCACCTCTTCTTGTGAAAAGCAGAGACAGGCAGAACTGAGTTTGCATCCCAGGTTCTGTGGAAGACTTAACATCTGCGATGAGCTGGCGAGATTTCAAAGCAGTGTAGAAGGAGCAGCTGAGTTACTCCTGATTGTTAATAGTAAGTATGAGAAGAGAGAAATTACTCAAAGATAAAATTGTTAAGCCAAAGGGAGCCAGAATTTAAAGACTCAGAAAATGTTCAGTCTCTCAATTGTGTAAAGTTGAGAGTTCATGCATGGGAGGAATGTTCAGTGGTAGGCAAGTGGCTCTGAGGCTGAGGTCAACACAGGGCCAACCACCATCAAATCAGCTGTCCTAATGAGTGGAGTTGTACTCACCTACTGCTGTGGACAATGGGATTGTGCATAAAGGCCATAGACATGAGCCCTGAGCAGGGGCCCTGTACTGAGAAAGGATACCTGACTGTCTTTGCCTCCTGTTACTTTCTAAGTATGAAATCCACTGAGGCCTCATGGCAGGGTTCTAGGGTATTCCTCTCATGGGAAGAACATCACAAGAAAGGCTGGGAATGAGAAGGGGTGGAAGGGATTTCCAAGAGGAGAAGACATGCTTCCTCCTACTCAGCCCTGTCAAAAAAGGAGCAGTGATGTCCAGGGCAGCATGGCTGTGCTGCTTCATGGGTGGGGTTTGTGCAGGAGTGGCCGGCTGCATAATGCCTGAGACATCTTGCACCATTGGGCCTCTGGTCACCTGGAAGTCTCTAGGAAGAGCACCATGGGGGATGGGGCCAAGGTGGTTAGAACAGCTGCTTCCATGAGGAGTACCTAGGGCATGGTCATTTGTAGATAACACATTCAAAGCATAGAATGTTTACACATCAATTTCCACACAGAGAAAAGGGTAAACTAAGTATATAGGTACTGGAGTCACCAATGATCTTGAATAGAATAACCCCCTGATACCCACCAAGTGGTCACTTCAGAGGACACCTGCCCTAGGACAGCCCAAGACTCCTACTGGACCTTCCCCACCATGGAATGTACAGCAATCTACAGCTGAGAGTGTGGATGAATGACCAAGTTTGGATTCTATGTAACAACTCTGACCTGAGCATGCCTCTGCCCTCTGTCACTCTCTGCTGCAGGGAGGGTGAGCGTGTGTGTGCCTGAGCTGGAGGCACATGTGTGTTCAGTAGGAACAGGGTGTGCAGAGCCTGCTGTGCTGCACCGTTTCTGCTTTATCAGGTGGACTACCCCCATGGTTCAAGCAAGAACCTCACAGTAAATACCTGGCAAGTCTCAGAGCTTCAATGAAAAATCCTAGAACTCTCTGTGGTAGCTTCCCAAAAGACACATGGAGGACTCGTGCTCAGCCTTCCCCAGCCCTGTTATGCAAGAGGCTGCAGTGTTTGTTACATGTTTCTATGCTATCATTTAGAACAACTTGATGGTAGAAGAGAACCACATGTAAAGTGCAACTAACAGAAAAAAAATGTTTATGAAACTCTTTATTTTTATCAAAAAAATGTCCTATATTAATCATTTGCAAAGAATGAGATGCTTATGTGAAATCAGGGAATTACAACGTTTTAAAAATGTGCAAATTTCAGCTGCTGTGAGTTTGTCAAAAACAATCGTGACTTGTAGTTTGCTTCCTATTTTTTTTAATAACTTTTGACTTCTTTTTCTTTCCAAACTATCTTTCCTTAAAAATTCAGCTCATTTTTGTTTGTGTGGGTGTTCAAACAATAATGATGACAGGGAAGAAAATAAATTATAGCTTTTTTTCTCTTCCTATCCTTAAATGTAAAATTCTTAAAAATACACTTTTGTTTATTTGTTCATTTGATACACTGTGTATGAGCAAGGTGCACTGCATGGTGTGTTGATGTGCAGGTACATAGTGAAGTGGTACTTTCCTGATAGACAGAAAAGATTAGACACATCAGAATTCACACAGGTCTGGGGAAGTAGGCACAGGTGACTATACAACTGCAGAGAGGCTGATCTGGCTGGATGGCTGACCTGTTTCATCTGGACTCAGCTGGCCCTAGGCTCCAAGGATGCCATGAACACCTATTATGGGAAAGGCCCTTCTCCATGGGAAACTCCCAAGCTGTGACCTCTCAAAAACACTGAAACATATCTCTTCCAGAATACAGGCAAACACACTAAAGCCCCACAGTCACTAGCAAACATGCATTGAGGTGTGCCTTACATGTGCCCCTCAGTGTGTGGCATCTATGGGAAGCCTACTTGATTCACACTCTTACATTCACAGTTCCTGTGCCACATGGAATAGATATGGGTAGGGACTGTATGCGAGTGTGTGAGTGTTAGGGCAACTCCTCAAAGCTGACACTAAAATTAGTGAAGTATTCCCAAGTGTCTTTTAAGGTGAATATTCCTTAACTCTGACACCATTGCAAGCTCCATATTTTCATCTACAATATTTTCTCCTTTCAAGACTCAGCATCCCAGTAATTGTTAATACCTTTTCCAGTAATCATTTATACAGATAGTGTATTCACAAGCATCAAAGACTCACCTGGTAGAGAGGATGAACCTGGTTTGAACATTGTATGGCTCCATGTCCACACACTATCCACAAACTCTATACTCATTAGGATTTAAATAGGTCGCCAAGTTCTCTAAGTCAGTCTTCCAAAGTGTGCTTCTTGGAATCCTGATGGCCAAGGACTGTTGACAGGATGTTTTGTAGTCATAGAGAATCTTGGTCAAACAATGTGGAGCTTCGGGATTCCTCAGAGCCTGGTAAAGAGCTTTGAAAGTCCTAGGGAAGAGAAGCAGCTGAAATCTAGGGCACAGTGCTGCTTTAAACCTACTCACAATGGAAGCTCCAGTATTTCTTTAAGACTACAAGGCTACATTTGGTAGTGACAATAACTGCATGATCAGCTGGGGCTGGGCACAATTTTTTTCATGCAGAGTCAGGAGTGACATGCCCAATGCTGCACATAGTCAGCTAGAGGAGAGAGGCTTGCATGCAAAGAAAGGGACAACATTCATTGCATAATGGACTTAAAGCTCCAAAGTATCTCAAAGGCTGGCCCAAAATTCAGATATGCAAAAACCTTCAAGAAGAGAAAGTTATTGGCTGAGGATGGGGAGATATCCAGGCACTAGGGAGGGAGCAGCCAGAAGAAGCCAGAGGGAATAGCCTCCCTCAGGATCACAGCATCTAGGGTTGGAAGGGGAGATGTATTGGAGGGCCTGAAGCTGGGTGGAATATGGCCAGCCCTTTCTCTCTGGGCCTTTGGCCTCTCTGGGAGAGGGGAGGAAACTTATTTAGAGCAGAGACTGGTGTATTCCACACTCTCCAGCTCAGTGTCTGGGTCAGGAAGTACCTCTAGACCCCTGCTGACTTTTAATTCCCACTGTGTCTTGCTAAGAGGAACAGTGGGAGCTCAAAAAGTGACTGGGTCATGAAGGTGCTACCCTTATGAATGGGTAAATCCACTCTTAGATCAATGCATTAGCCAGTTAATTTGCTGTCTTGAAAGTCTATCTCTTGTGAAAGCCAGCATGGCTGCATAGCCTGGATGCCCTCAACTTGTCATGGGATGCTCTCCACAAACTCAGGAGTCTGCATAGTAGCTACTATCCAGGAGATCCTCTCTAAATTAATGCCTTGACCTCAGACTTGCCAGCCTCCAAAACTGTGAGCTGAACACACCTTTCTTTTTATACATCACCCAATCTATGGTATTCAGTTATAGCAAGAGAAAATAGACTCGACTATCAGATATTCCTAGAATCTTAGAAACATGTACTATGGAAATGAGACTGGCAGAACTGGTGCTGTGGCTGTGGGGGATGAAGAGGCTCCTGTCATGGTGACTCCAAAGAACTAGGAAAATAATCTGGGGGACTGAAGGACCACTGACAAGAGCAGTGGGCAGAGGGAAGTGGGCAGATGAGGAATAAGTGAAGGGCCTGTCACCTTGCTGCACCTGAGGTACAAGAGAGGCCCAGAGACACCGGGCAGAGGAGGGGCCTAGGTAAGATGTTAAACTGGGAGCTGTGGCAGATGAATTTTGCCTTTTCCAAGAGGTGGTGAAAAGTGATGCTGCCCCAGGCAGTCTGGAATTATTTCACTCTGTAAAATGGTGAAGCATGTCATTATACCTTTGTACTCTGGGTGCTGGCTGTCCAAGACATTCTTTATTAAACATTAAATTGTGGGAAATTATAATCAAACAAAACTAAACGCAAATATACATAGCCAGACATCAATGTTTCCTAATTTTTTTTTACATTTTCTATTATCTACAGTCTTGAGGCTAATTAAGTGCCCTGCATTCGTATGTGGGGAACATGGCTTCTGCAAACCAGCACCTGACATTGGCTACCACCAGGTTCCTTCACCCCACAAATTGATGGGTACTTCCCACCAGACACTGATTCTTAAGCCTCTCCAACGCATCATTGGTGCTCCAGCAGTGAGCCAGGTGGGATTCAGCAGATGCCAGATACCATGGAGACAATCCACAAGAGCAGTTTCCAAACCACTCACCTCTGAAGGAGAAGCCTTCTACTCCTGTAAGCCTTCAGCATGCTCCCCATTCACATTGACCCACCCTGCTCCACCTCTTTCTTTCACCCTTGCTTTTGTTTTATGTGTGATGGACAACTATTTTGAGTCCACTGAGAAAGTAAAAAAAAAAAAAAAAAAAAAAAAAA
>NW_026005800.1:160481-237469 GCF_001458135.2 Marmota marmota marmota | reverse complement strand
GGACAACTATTATTTTTGAGTCCACATGAGAAAGTGAAAAAAAAAAAAAAAACCAACAACAACAACAAAAAAAAAACCATGCAAATCTGTATTTATGCTGTTATAACATGTACCAAAATATTACCACAGATGCAGCAGGAAGGTTTTTCTCCCAGGATACTAGGGAAAGCAAGTAGGTGGACCACCTCACTTGATAAGAGTAGGAATGAATCCTTGCTCTTTTGCCCAGAAAGGGAAGGACAGAATGAAAACAACTGTTCCTCTTCACCCAACAGCAGTTCTTGGTGTTTCTGGAAGCTTTCAACACGTTGACATTCCAAAGCAGATAAAACATAAGGAGCAAGAACATGGGGACTCTTTGTTTTGTACAAAGTATCAGATGAGTAAAAGTGTAGTCTAAATGATCCCAGGGACAGAATATTACTATAGGTTGGGGTTGAATTTTTTTCTCCCAAATTATATATCCATGTATTTGTTCCCAGGACCTGAGGATGTGGCCTTATTTTGAAAGAGGGTTTAGGGTAAGATTCATGTGATGACTGGTGTCCTCATCAGAAGAGGGAAACTTGGAGCCATATAGGGCACTGGAAGGAAGAGGTTAATATGACAATGGAGGCAGAGCCTTGAGTGAGGCTTTTGCAAGGGGCAGAACCCAAGGACTGCAGGCAGCTCCCCAAACTGGACAAGACCTGGAAGATTTTGCCAGCACTCATGCCATGGTCCTGCCCACAGCTGCAGGGTATCCCAGCCCTTGGGTTCTTCCCACACTCACAGACGCAGGATTTCCCAACCCTTGAAGCCTTCTCCCTTCTCCTCCACTTTCTAGGGAAGGGTAGACTGCTGTGGTCTTGAGTTACCAGTTTGAATCCTTCCATACTTCCACAGGATGGAGCATAAAGAATGACTAGAACAGTGTACACTTCATTGGAAGCATTTGCAGAAGTTGCCGATATTTTTAAGGTTTCTACAAGTGAATAGGATTGATTTCATTTTTCCTTCTCTAACTTTTCCCTTTCCTTTTTCAAGTATGTTATATTCAATGCAATGTGTAGGTTGTTATTTGCCCAAGCTAGAGTCAAATTTTGAATTATATTTTCATAATCTCCATTTTAAATTGCCAGAGCCTCCTGGATCACTAAATACTTTGTATTTTTTTAATTTATTTTTTTTAAATTTTGCTTTTTTTCAATTTAAGTCTCAATTGACTTACTTTGCCTCACTGTGAACTAGGGACCAAGAAACAAAGTATCTTTTTGAAATATTGCTAGGGAAACTGGAAGCTAAAAAATATGTCTGATCATGGTTGTAAAATATGTGCATTTTAGTTGCTATTACTACTTTTTTTATAAAGGTTGTAATTTGAGTTTATCAGAATCATGCCCAGTGGATGGAAGCAGCTGAAACAGAACAAGAGAATCAAGAACCATGGCATGACTTTTAGCTTGACCTTTGGTAACCAGGAGCTCTCCAGTGGGACTCTTACAGTTCTCCCAGGGAGCCTTAAAAACCTTTTATTTAAAATCTCTAAGTCTTAGAAGAAACAAAGCATGTGAAGTCTGAGGTGTAATACTTTCTGCACGTTTTAAGCTGTTTTCCCATGTACTTGAATTCTTATTATTCACTTAAAAAGATTTTTTCTTAACTTCTTTGATTTTAAAAGTATAACTGAGACAAATTAAAAACTCACTACAGGCAACAATGAGCACATTGCAACATGAAATACCTAACTGGCAGTATTTGCAGTTTTGAACTGATCTAATTTAATCATTGCACCACACAGAACAAATTCAGAATTAGAGTTCTATTAATGTTTGCTTAATCAGAATAAGTAACATCAAATTAAACTTTAAAGCACCTCAAAATATTGAAGAGTGAAAACAGGGCTCATTTTAAAATTATTTTGCTCTTTACTTTCTGGAAGAAAAAAATACATTGAAACAAATGAACTGAAATATGTTGCTCACTTCCATTTAACTTTTGCGAATAACCCATTGGCTATTAATAGATTTGTGCAGTCTACAGAACATATAAAAATCATGTCATGACTGGTTTTTCATTTTTACCATGGATCTTCATGCCTGGTGGACCTGCATGTGGATGAGTGGATCAAACTCTGTATTCTTACATCTTGCTCTTCCACCCTCTGAAGTTACGTTAATGAATTCCCTTTAGCAGAAGCTCAAAGCCTCAGGTCAAAGAAAAGACAAAACCTAACAAAGAAATTTATCCTGGGGCACCTATGGAATTCTATATTTAGACTCATATTCTCAACAGAACTGTCCTCAGCAAATCGCCTCTGAAATGTAAAAATGTAATTTGTCAACATTTTTACATCATATTTTCCATCATTGTCGAGGTGGAAGCTCAGTGTGAGGACACCGTGTCAGAGACATCAAGCACACTGAAATGAGATGACATGTACTGACTGGAGTTCAGATTGGGTGGAATTGTCTCAGACAGCTCGGCAACCAAATTATTAACTCTGATACCAGATATTCTGTCTTCACTGGAATTAGCATGAAATTTTTTTTATGTATTTATAAGAAATCTTTCCTTATTAAGAAGCTCTACAAGCTTCATTAATCTGTGTATATGTTTATGTCAAGGAATTAAGACATCTTGATTACTGCTGATTCTCCTTTTTTTAGTTCTTTGAGAAGAAATTCTCAATAAGTTCATTAAATAAACTGCTGGACTGTTAACCTCAAAGAAAATTGCATCCTTTCTTTTCCTTCTCACTTCTCAGCTGCAGCCTCCTTTCTCCAGCATGGCATGGGGGAAAGGGCTACTCTCTGAAAACCTGTAGGGAAGCATGAGCACATTTAAAACCCCCATTTGTCCAGAGTTTAATTTTGCCATAAAATTATATCTTCAATATCCCACTGGAATGTGCTCCCCTGGGGAAAATGAAAGGGATCTCTTTCAATGTCCTGGGTTTTGGCCGTAATTTACATTACATCAACACCAGACACTGGAGCCTATTTAGGGTTTTGTTATTTAAATTAATTAGTTATATTTGTGAAGTATTGTACACCAACAACGTGCATCCATCTGTATTACCTTACAGACTTAACATAAGTAATTTATGCATTGTGAATTTGGGATTCTGTCAAGGCATATTGGACTTTTAACCAGCAAGGTGCTGGGTGGAGGAGAGGGACTTCCACCACATGTGGTTGACTCCCTATGGAGCATTCAGGCTCAGGTAGTTCAGGGCATAATCCACATAGTGTATGGGTGAGAGCTGGCCATCCTCCTGGCTGCTACTGTGGGCTTCATCAGGGTCTCCTTCCCCTTCTTGGGTGGTAGCTGCCAGACATCAAAATCACAGAGTAAAGGCCCTGAAATGTGCTAAGCAGTGCCCTGTCCATAATGAGGACTTGCAATTCTACTCTCACTTAGCTGCTGGAAAAGAACAAAGTTTTGGGAGCCCTCAGATCAGTTACTCTTTCACAATAGGAGAGATAAGCCACTTTCAGTCTTCAGAGACAAAGGTGATATTTAGAATGTTTCGGTTTCCACCTACAGAATGGGCAGTGCCTCCTTTGATGTAGTAGAACACTTTCTGTGAGTCTCCCCTGTACTTTGGCATGGAATAGTGGGACAAAGAGGAAATGTTTGTATGTAACATTTGTATTTCTTGCCTTTGAAAACAGTCATCACCCAAGCTGAAACAAAACATTTCACAATATTTGAAAGCAACTCCATCCACCAATGTGCAAATGAGACCAATGAGTGACTCATACCAATGTGCAACAAGTGCATAGCATTGGTGGAGAAACATCTGACTCAAGTTCCTTAAAAAAGGCAATCTGGGTGGCTTTGACAACAGTAGTGTGATATACACTTAGAATGCCACCCCTGCCAAGAAGTTCTAAGGGTTAAGCTGAAGTGGGTGTTCCTTTACTGGGTGCCAAGGATGCCCTGCAGGACCTAGTGTTGGCCAGGGTACCATGGACCTTGTCCTCCAAGATGCTCCCTTTAGTAGAGAGGAAGGCTGCACTGAGATCCCAAGAGAGGGTATCAAATGGCTGAAACTCATCCTTTCCACAATTGAAACCAGGATGAATGTTCCCCACCATCTTCTATTAAGTGAATGATCCAGGAGCATGGTTGATAATGATTTATAAACACCCCCACACTTTAAAACAAAATTCTGGGCCAATTTCATGTGCTTTTCTTGTTTCCATGATGTTTCTCAATGCTAGCTGATGGCTGGAGATACCCACCTCAGGGCAGCTTCCATGTTAAGGGGTCTCTGTCCCTCAGTGGCAGAGAGGCACTCTGGTGGGCTTCTTTAGCAGGAGTACCTTGGCATTTCCTTCTAAATCTGTGGACAGCTGGTGTTCTGTGCCTGAGGAGGTTGACCTCCAGGTGTGAGACAAGAAGGGCAGGCCAGGTACAGAAGGCCAGAGGAGGGAACTGTGAGTTCCTGGGCTGTCGTGGTCATTGGTTGAAGGTAATGCAATCAACTCAGGTAGCCAAATCCAATGGGAATTCTTGTGAGTTACCTGAGAGATGCCCACTTCAACAAAAGGGAAATCTGATGGGAAAAGATGTTGAACAGGAGAGTATGGGAGGAGAACATGGGCCCAGCATGTGGACAGCAATCCCCAATGCCTTTTCCCAGGTCAGTCTTCCCAGAAGCCAGTGGTTTGTGTGAGCTCAATTTTGGACAATTTTGTCACCTCTTTTGTTAGGTTGATTCCCAAGTATTTTATTTTATTTTTTTGAGGATATTGTGAATGGGGTGTTTTTTTTCATTTCCGTCTCAGAAGTTTTGTTGCTGATATACAGAAATGCCTTTGATTTATGCCTGTTGATTTCATATCCTGCCACTTTGCTGAATTCATTTCTTATTTCTCGTAGTTTCTTTGTCTTTTTGGGTCTTCTAGGTATAGAATCATGTCTTCTGTAATAGTGATAATTTAAGTTCTACTTTTCCTATTTTTATGCCTTTAATTTCTTTTGTCTGTCTAATTGCTCTGGCCAGTGTTTCGAGAACTATATTGAATAGAAGGGGTGATAGAGGGAATCCCTGTCTTGTTCCAGATTTTAGAGGGAATACCTTCAATTTTTCTCCATTCAGAATGATGCTAGCCTGAGGCTAAGCTTAGATAGCTTTTACAATGTTGAGGTAAGTTCCTGTTATCCCTAGTTTTTCTAATGTTTTGAACATAAAGGGATGCTGTACTTTGTTGAATGCTTTTTCTGCATCCATTGAGATGATCATATGGTTCTTATCTTTAAGCCTATTGATGTGGTGAATAAGAATTATTGATTTCTGTATATTGAACCATCCTTGTATCCCAGGGATGAATCCTACTTGATCATGGTGCACAATTTTTTTGATGTGTTTTTGTATCCGATTCGCCAGAATGTTATTGAGGATTTTTGCATCTAGGTTCATTAGAGATATTGGTCTGTAGTTTACTTTCTTTGAGGTGTCTTGGTCTGGTTTCGGAATCAGGGTGATGTTGGCCTCAGAGAATGAATTTGGAAGAGCTCCCTCTTTTGCTATTTCCTGAAATAACTTGAAAAGTATTAGTATTAATTCTTCTTTAAAGGTTTTGTAAAACTCCACTGTATGCCCAGGACTGGATGGGGGTTCCGCACCGCGGGTCCCGCGCCACTCCTGATTCCCTCGATCTGACTATCACGCTCACGGGAGAGCTGGGAGGGGCCCTTAAGTTTTCCCCGCTGTGTGGAGAGGGAGGGCTAGGGGGTTACACACCTGTCACCGCCGGTTTCAATGAAGTTATCTCCTCCGCTGCATTCTGGTGATGTCAGTTTTCTGCCATGGTTGTATCCCATGCAAATGGCAACAGTTCGTTCCCTTTGCCGGGTGACCAATGCAACGGGTGGGTCCTGACTGGCTCTCCCAAGCCCCGTCTCAATCCTGTGGCCAATGCCTATGCAGGCTCCGTTGGTATTAACCTCCACAGGTTCAGAAGGGCCGACCAGTTGTTTCAGTGGGATCCTTTAGTGCTGAGTCACAGCGGTTTGTCTGTGAGTCGCAGGCAAAAGGGAGCTTGAATTCAGCGGATCCGGGCTCGGTGTGTGTTCTGAGAGGCCCAAAGTGTTCGCACCAGATCCACGTCAGCTCAGCATTGCCTAGTGATCCTGGGAAAACAGCATTTAGAAGGTTTACAACTCCCTATGCCTGCGCAGAGACTTGATCTCTCCACACCCGCCACCATGTTGGTTCCATTGAAAGCAGTTTAGAATCAAAGACCAATTGTTCCCATGATAATGGATTGAAGACAAAGCTCCTGGACTCACCAACCTTCCTGTTTTAGTTCCCAGAAAACCTTCTTGAGGGGCAGTCTTTTTTCCTGAGGTCAATTTACCACTAAGATATTTTGCAGAACACTTCTCTTCGTAAAAACTGTTTTGAAGACATACCTCTGTCAGTTGCACTTCTATTAGTGAAAATGTCTCCAAAGAAGTGAGCGTTAATGTACTAGTCTTTTAATGTTTGCCAAGCTTTACTCAAGTTACAATCTTTGAAGTAAGAATTTGAAAGACATAAAAGAAGAGATTCCAGCAAGAGCATCTGTAATTGTTATGTGACCTCTAATGATGTTAGTGAATTTTGTTGGTATTCTAAGTCACCCATGAATGTGGGTTCATCTCTCCCTTGTGACTTCTGCTGTATAAATGGCTCTGCTTAAGCAGAACCATCTGTCATTTTTGCAGAGCCATTTAAGGCCAACCCATGTCTGATTTCCTGGGATGGTTTCTTGAGTGCCTTCCCCACATGGATTCCAGTCCCTTGAACTATGAGGCCTCCTGCCTGGCTCTCTGTCCTCTGGCCTCAGGGCTCTGGGGTCCCAAGGGAGGTTATTCTTAGTTTGTTCACTTTCTTCTCTTCCTGTTCTCAGTCATCCACCCTATCTCCAAATTTCAAAAGTCTGCAAATAACTGTCCAGCAGAGGAGATCTGGGGAGAGTCTCCATGAGCTAATGCACAGCACCTCTGTTCTCTAGGAGCCAGGGTAGCAGTGATGCCCACAAAAACAAAGTTAGTTCTTGTTTTATTTCTCTCAAATTGCACTGTCCAGACTGTCCACTGTGGGTCCTACCTCAGCTCCACCCCACACTGTGGGAGGCCAATGAGCACATGACCGTCTCTGACTCTGCTGCTAACCAGTGCAGCATCCAGTGGTCATGCTGTAATATGGATAGCCATGGTCTTCTAAGGTCTGAGTGACTGTGTCTTCGTGCATGGGCATGCCTTCCTGTATCCCCATGGGTTGAGCTATGCTCACCTGTTCCTTTGTGATATTACCCTTTGTCCATTAGGATAGAATGTTCCATGGAAACATCTTTGGTGTGTCTTATTGTGCCCTTGGGTGTGGCCTACCTAGATGTCAGTCAACCTGCTGAGAGCAGACATCATGAAGCTAGACTCAGTCCCTTGAAACCTGACCCCTTGCCTCATTTGAATAGTTTTTCCTCAATAAAAGGGGTCAGCATATGGGCTCTCTCTCTCTCTCTCTCTCTCTCTCTCTCTCTCTCTCTCTCTCTCCAGATGCTTAAGGTCAGATAAGCCATCACAGCACCCCGAAAGAAAAAGGTACTTCTGTCTCTTGTGTGGTTATTTCACATAGCCCAGTTAGCCCAGTTCCCCTGGAGTGACCCATGAGTGTTTTAATTGCATGCAACCCAGCAACTGGCATCCCTGGGTGAGTGAAATGTTTGAGTGTTTATGTCACTGGGATAAATACAACACCACCCCTCAGTAGGAAGCCAGGCCCTCTGCTGTAATGAAGCTTGGAGAGCATGCAAGTGTGGATTGGCTTTTTTCTTAAGCCTGCCTCTGCTTTACTCCAACCTTCAAACATGTACCCTCAGCACCCAATGGTGAAACTCAGTGAACTCTTTTATCTCTGTCTCTTCCTCTGCCACCTGTGGCTCTTTGTTAACCCTGCCTGTGTCCCAACAGCTCCTTCCACCTTAAGGAAGGTGGGCCTCCACCAGAGGACAAGGCTAGCACCTTCAGAGCTGATTGATGATGAGGCAGTCCATGTGCACCATAGTTGTGATTCTGGCATGTACCTGAAGGGGTTCAATAGAAATACATACTTCACATTTGTTGTTACATATATGTTCCTATCTAGGTAGATTTTTTGATAAAGGTATGTAACAGGACATGATATATTTGTCATCAACAGATAAAAAGTAACAGAAAATGTTGTAGATAGCATGAAATGGTATATACATATTCCATGTAAATATACAGGACTTACGCTGTGTTGTATTTGCATTATTTAGATATACAGATTTGCTTATATTTACTCAGAGTGAGTGATATAATTCTCAGGCCAAATTCTCACTAGGAACAAATGAAACCCTCAGACAATGTTCTGAACCCAGGGCATGCCCATCCTGTCATAACCTCTGTGCTGGCCACACAGTGCTAAGTGGGCCTCCAGGCTCACTGGGGAGTGTGATCTTCTGCAGGAGCCATGAGAAGATGTTGCTGAACTTGCCCATCTCATTGTGCACAGGCAGCAGACCTGAGCAGAGGGAGTGAAACCTTGGGTTGAGTTCCAAGGGGTCTCCTAGCATCTGTCTGGTGGTGGTGAGTGGACTCCTGCATATATTTGCCCCAAGTCAGGCTGCCTAGGCTGTGGATGAAAACCTGAGGGCTCCTGGCCTTCCAAGTACTTAAAATGACATCAGTGGACAAAACAGCAAAGGAGTATGCTGGGACACTCAGTATTAAGGCTTGAGTGGCAGAAGGAAACAGGCATCAGAGAGCGTATGTCTGTCCTGTGCTTAGCATGGGGTCATGGGGTCTGGATGAAACCACAGATGTGAAGTGTCAAAGGAATGATTGGGCCACATGGCAGAGCTTCATCTGACTGGGGGCATGAAGTCACTGTTCTCTCCTTACTGCTCTCTTTGGAGAGAGTCACCATGTAGAATCAATGGGAGAGCCATGGGCACCACATTCTACTTCTGGAGGACAAAGTATCTGTAGGAGCAATTAGGACCTGCTGTACTGGGCCATCTCTCTACTGCCCAGTCCTTCGTCTGTTTGTTCAGTTGCCTTCAGGTAGGTTTGGCCTGGTGGGCATCTGGTGTAATGTGGGTTACAAGGCTGCAAAATGCTACTTACTCTGTTCAACCAGCAGTTCCACATCTGGTGTGGGACCTCTCAGTCACCTCCTGCTCCTTCCACATTTTCCATGACCTTTTTTTTAGCAATTGTTTCTTGCTTACACTCTCAGGCTCAAATTGGGTATGTCTTGCCCTATTGCTGGGTGCTGGGTTCTGCTATTCATGCACAGGCCCTGGAACTGTGGCTGTATGATGGTATTGCATGCTGTCTGCTGCTAGCAGGCTCACCTCTTACCCTACTGCTGGTTAAGCAAAGAAAACAGCAAGTGTGTCCAGCCTATGCACACACATACCTGCAATATTGTGTCTGTCTTCAGAAAAGCATGAGTTTGTTCTGATCCTCTCACCCTGCCATAATACTGCCTGAACATCCCAGCCACCACTCCCCAGCCACCATTCATACCCTGCCCTCCCCTGAGCCCCAAGTGTACCCTTTACGGTCACCAATGAACTACATGCAGAACATGTAGGCATGACTGTGGCCTCGCCCTTGGTGCTGCACACTGTGGATGCAGAGCAGGCATCTTCTTGAACAGCCTTCTTCATCAGGACCCTGCATATGTCCTGCACATGGAAAACATGAGGGAAATCAGGCCAAATGTGGAAAGGACAAAACTCTGAGAGTGGCCAAGAATGATTGCAACCTGTCTTTCGTCCTGCATCCTCTGTCTCATGGGAAGACAGCAAGCAAGGTCATTCAGGCTACACAATTTGGACCCTGCCAGGGCTGAAAGAGGCTTCTCTTGGGAACAAAACTGCTTTAGGGGGTAATGGGTTAGAGCAGTTGAGGAACTCCCATACCTGCTGTCCTGGCATTAGGCATGTGGTGTGAGCACACGTAATCAACACCTTTTTTAGGTGAGAATTATTGCATAAAGAATCCTTTCTAAGGCAAAATGTACAAGGCCAACACTTCCATTTAGAGCTCAGGGTCCATGAGGGGCAAGGGTCTTCCATGAGTTGGGAAGCCCAACCCTGAAAGGAACTAGCCCCATGACCCATGGAGTCTCCTTTGTGCCTTCCTCCTCTGCTCAGTCTTTCCTCCTGCTCTCATTATCCTTCGCTTTATGACTCTCATTAGATGATTATTTCATCACGTTCATCATCCACTTAGAACCAGAAATGTCATCATTTACTCATTTCCTTGAAGAAGTAACAAAATCCATAAAATCTGATTTTTACAAATTTTGGGAGAGGTGATCACCTGCACTTTTTTTTTCTTTCTGAAATTCAATAAGAAACTCAGCAAAATAAATTAAAGTAAAAGATTGGCAATGGTACTACCTCTAAATGAATTGCTGCCCATTTTGTGAATAAACTGTGAGGTTCATTTAATTACCAACCATTAATTAGTGGAATAAACTGAAGGAATTAAATATTTCCCAAAATATTCTAGCTGAACCTGGCTGAGATGAGTAATGAAACTGTTTATGTTAAATTTTATGTAAGATTATATAAATTTCCTAAAACCCCCTAAAACTTTCCTAAAACTCTGTAGCATGAAAAATAAGACCCTTAAGACCAATGATAATTTGCAGTAAAATAAAGTTCCTGTGATTAATACCGTTTTGATTTTCCAGCTTCATCTGCTTTGCACATGTGATAACTTTGTCCTGAAGCTGCTCTGGTGCTCTGAGAACCCTCACAACCTCCAGCATCATGGTGGACCCAAGGACTTCCTTGATGGAGGACCCCAGGGTTTCCCTGTCTCATTGGACATGATCTTGTGATGATCACAGGGCCAAAAAAAAAAACTGGATACTGACCTTTTGAGCCCATCTGGTTGGTGAGGGGTCCCACTACCTATAAGTCATGGCTGTGATGAGGAGGAGGAGGACAAACAAAACACAGAGGCCTTCTCAGAAAGAAGAGGGGAGTGGATGTAACCAGCACCAATACATGTCTCAAACATGCTTGCAGGGGATGAAGAGGGTTGAGACTGATGCTGTGAGGTGCAGGTGCAGGGCATAGGCTGACTTGGTTTTCAGGACATCTGCATCTCTCCAAGTCTGGCGGCACAGGCTGTCTCTCTACTGACACCTTCAGGGGAGACACTAGAGCTGCATAGCCAGACTGTGGTTGGCATCCCTGAAGACACATTCCCTGTGGCTCCTGCTAGCTGCTACTGGAAAAGGCCCTGATGGACAAGCTCACTCCTTTGTCTTTGCATGCATAGGGAAGCATTCTGGCACCTAAACACTGTGTCTGTGTTGCAGACATGACTCTGAATTTCAGGGAGGCTCATGAGTTTGTTGAATGGTTACATGAACTATAAACAGTAGATTCCAAAGCCTAACAACCCCATACCAATGTCCATGCCATGGTCCACTCAGGTGGCTGAAGGGTGAGTGGCATTGCATTTGGATGATCTTGGCCAGAACTTGATACCTGAGTGTACTCTAGCTCACACAGAGAAAACATGCCTGAGGTCCACTGGATTGGGGGCTGCATTGGTGATTGTGCAAGACATCTGTGGATATTACAGCCTGGCATGCAAGAAACAGTACATGGCCCACATAGGACCACTAGCCTCTTGGATCCACAGCCATAGTGACAAGGCTGATCTTAAGCCATGGGTCCAATGCTAGACCCATTTTCATCCCTTTCTAGGATTTGGGTGGACATCAGAATCCTTCCTTTCCTGGGCTGCTATCTGGGAAGAAGAGCTGCCAAAGGTGGACATATCCAGGAGGCAGCCTCTTTTCCCCACCTGGAGAAAGGCTGTCTGCAGTTGCACAAGAGGCCAACATCCAGGAAAGAGTATGTGGGGTTGTAGAGAGACCCATAAATATGTGAACATTCAAGGTCAGCCCTAGCTCTATGCAGATGGTGCTCTATCCTAGTATGAAAAGTCCATGTCCATGCTTCTTTTTATTTCTTTGAGCTCATTCAAGTTGGGATTTTTTTTTACTAGCAAAGGAGTGTCCTGCAGTATAATGTTTATAGAAACATTAATCAAAGCATGAGTAAAGAGGAGAACACTGCAACACAGATACCAACATTCAGATGCCTACCAGTAAGCAGGTGTGGAGGGCATTGGCAAAGCCTTGATCTGGTCCTGCTTCTCTCTGCATCACTTGATTGACAGCATGAAGCCTCATATCCTGAGCTCCTTCAGCACAGCTCAGGTGGGCACTGGCCAAGCAGCTGAAGCTTTCAAGAGGACAATGGCCCGAGTAAAGTCTTTGAAGTTTCCCCCAAATTACTTGATGCAGATGTTCCCATAAGTAGCTGCCCAGTGGTGGGGAAAAATCTTTGACAGCACTGAGGATCATCTGGTATATTGGTTGCTCATTGTTGGCTAGGCAACTGTTTTGGAATCCATAATCATTCCCATCAGGGAGTCTCAGGAGTGGTGGAAGGGTGTATTTGGTCATATTTCCCTGGTTGGCCCCTGTGTTAAAATGGTTGCTACGACCAGAGTGGACTAGGGTGAGCTCTCTAGCAATGGCCTCATGGTCTAATTGGATGTATTATCACCACAGGGCTTTGATCTTTGCTGCTTCAGTCTGTAGCAGGGAAGGACCTCAGGCTCCAAAGACCATGCAGGCGCCATCAGCTAAGCACATGTGTTCTCCTGAGCATTTGGCTGTAGCTGTGTGTCTTCAACTCATCTTTCATCTTTGAGAAAGGGAGAGAAAAGGGCCAAATTTGCTCTACTTTTGATGTTATTAAGTTTGTCATCTGCATAGGTTTTTAAAACATATATAACATAATAACTGGATTAATACAAGTACATTGAAAGATAAACTAACAACCAAAGAAATCTGTTAAATGTTTTCAAGTATTTGTAGTAAAAACATAATTGTAATTGAAAACAAGTTCACTAAGGAAGAAAAGTGGTTCTTATGCCTCAAGCAAAACACACACATACCCACAAAAATAAAAGGCTTAAAGTTCCAATGCTTGCCACCAGGACATCTGGTTTACAGTAAACTAAATTTAGATTAACCTACAAATTAAATGTTTGTTATATACAAATGATTGATTAAACTATGTTAAAATCTATAGGCCTCACAAAAAGTATATATTCTTCACTGTATACGGATTTTTTATAAGAATATAAGGAATCTGGGAAAAACTGAAAAAGGGAGAGAAACTTCTGTGTAAAAAAGCTAGAAGTTCATATGATTTAAATGTCCTTGATCTGCCTCCCTATCCACCTTCCCTGGTATAGATGGGTCCTGAAAGTGGGGTGTGTGAGTTAAACTCAGTGTATGATGTTGAGGCAAAAAGAATGGGTATCCTTATAGTTTCAGTCTCTGATTTATACCCTTGGTACAGAATCCTTATTCTACATTCAGTAGTGAACTATTCCATGCAGCATCACACAAGCCCTGGGATGAGAACATTGTTTCTCCTCCTACACAGTCAGGAGGAGTTCAGGGGACTCCCTGAACTCAGAACCATGGGTCAGTATGGAATTCCTGATTCTACAGACAATGAATCCAGCTCCTGTGGGCTGGAGCTGCATATAGGGACACCTGGCTTTCATATGTATTACATGCTGTTGCAGGAAGGCAAGAGAGCATGGAACAGAAGGGAAAGAAGTACTCTGGGGGAGGGCTCCTCTCAGCTCCTGTGCCTGAGTGAGACCATGTGACAAAATGGCCCATAGGGAAGCCAGGAGAGCACAGGTTCTAGAGCAAAACTCTCATGAGAGTCCAGTTCATATGCCTTGCTCTTCCCACTGAGCTCAGAAGACCCAAATTAGCATTCTCAGAAGACCCAAATTAGCACTGTGCCCCCACCAGCTACAAACCTTGCTTTTCATAATACTGACTTGTGTGTGGACTTGCAGGGACTGGAAAGTCTGAATAAGCCAAGTACCACATGGAGATCCTGCACTAGGGCCCTTCACACCAGGACCTGGGTGAAAGAGCCTTTTTTCCAGAGCACACTGAGGGCCTGTCATTCAAGCCACACAGCATTCCTGCTTTTCCTGACAAGGGCAGTGTGCTGAAAATGGATGGAGTGTGATTATTATTATTATTTTTAATTCCAGAAAATGTGCTTGATATTTGTAAATAATCTATTTGCTCACTTTAGCAAAAAGGGAAATGTTAAACTGATGAAAAATATCATTCACCTAGACTTGTCTGCAGTTTTTAAATCATTCTCTACTCCATCCTTTTGGCTGACATTCAGAGACGATTTTAATAAAGGGCCCTTGACAAGGCATCATAGTCATTTAGAATTACTGGTTCAGGAAAATCTTTATAAAGATGGATTTAAAGAGTCCAGAAATCCCAATAGTTCCCTGTATCAAGAGGGTGCACTATAAAATTGTAAATAAGCACACTCACACAGGAGGTGATTAAGTGATTAAGTGCTGTTGTTTTTATGGTTTGACATTTCAGAATTCAGATTGGGCCCAGCTTAGAGGCATGACACAAATCACCAAGTGGACCTGGATATTGTAAAACATGAACCCAGGAGTGACTCAGAGGCTGTGGAGTAAATCATGATCAGTGAGTATGAGTGGCTGCTCACGTGTTTGCTGGAGTGTAAGAGAGTAGTTTATGTTGTGGTGGAGCCCAGAAACTCACTGTCAGTATGGTGGGGCAGACACATGAAACTGGGGTCATTGAGTCAATAGTGATGGCTGTTATTAAGGTGAGAATTATCTCTGTTAGCCCTGAAAGTCCAAAAGCATAAGCAGCACTCCTCCACCATGATGAGATCATTTCTTCCTACCTGGAGCTAACCCAGGTCCTAACCCATATGCCTTCCCCCAGAAGCCACTCCTCTTCCCTGCACCTAGGGGCTTTGCTGTGCTGCCTGTGCCCCCCATGCCAGGAGACAAGCACCCTGAAGGCAGAGGCTCCTTCTCAGAGGAACCACATCTCCCCAAGTGCCCTGGAAGCCAAAAGTCATGATTTGATGGCTTTTATGAAAGAATTGAATCCAAGTGTAATGAACACATGGGCCTCACTGGACACAAGACAAAAATAGCAGCAAGTCATGGCCATAGCTGCATGGATTTTTATTTCAGACCTTCAAGAAACCTGTAAGTAAAAACTAAGCAGTTAATTTATGAAATGCAAATGCATAAATCATTACCCAGTTCAAATTCCTTTTATAAAACCATTAAATTTAAATTCATATAACATAGTTTACTGATTCAAAAATTAGTTGTATACCAATTGGTTTGAATGCAGAATCTTCCCTATAAATGAACAATTGATCCAGAGGCTGTGTGATGAGCTTGTTAACACTGGGTCTTTCTCTCAAACACCTTAGCTCATGTGCTTTCATTTCAACATTCAAAGCCCACTCTATGAGCATCTAGGGACATGCACAGTCTTATACCCTGGGGGCAGTGAGATGAAAGACACAGGAACTTCAATAAATGCAACTTTTTTTCACTTTTCTAAACTAATCATTTAATAGTCACTTTTATTACATTCAGTTTTTAAATGATTAAGAATTTATTAATTTACTATTTTTGAGGAAATTAACTTTGTGTCTGTTAAATAAACCACAAGCTTGAAAACTCTTTCAGGAAATAGAAGACATTGTAAACTTTGGGGTTCCTGTGTTTGGTGAGGGCTAGAAATAATCTGGGAAATGTGTGGGCTCCTCTGACCTAGCAAATTCCAGTGAGTCAGGCAGCATTGGGGCTCATGCAGGCAATCTCCAACCCACTCTGTGCTTGAGGGTGTAGATGGCAAGAAGCTCTCTGTCCTAGAAAGATGACAGGAGGTATGAGGCAGCCCAAAGCTTCCTCCTGTGCATTCCCACTGACCCCATGAGAAAACCCACAAGCCTAGATCTCTCTAGTGCCACACAGCAGGGCTCCATTATGGTTGAAATTGTTAACGAAGCCTGTCCAGGAATTCAAACCTCAAAAGAGTGCAACATAGATTGGCTTGTCTAGAAAAAAATATTGGGGGTCAAGAGGCAATTGGGGCCTCTTTCCAGTGAAACTACACCTGCAGAGGCAGAGATGTTCTACATGGACTGCAGTTATTACCACAAAATTGCTTTTGCCTTCTGAATTACCCTTCAGTAGCTCTGAAAATGCCTCAATGCTCAGGACCTTGGGCAGCCTGTCTGTCCCATGAGCTCTCTTCATATTCCTCAAACTGCATGCCAACACATTCCCAAGGACCTTGAGGTGCAGATTTAATTTCAAAGCCTAAGGCTCCCATTCTGTCTCTCTAGTTACATTTGTGGCCCAGAAAACATTTTATAGTTCAAGGAACCATAAAGCTTCAGAGCTCTTGGGAATTCTGTGACCTCACTCCAATACCTCATTTCATAAAGATCTTGGCCACTGGTTCCAAATGCCACAGACAGTGAGGGTCTGTGAGGACAAGGGCCAAGGTCCATCCCTTGGGGCATCTCCTGCCCTGTGCTTCCCATGGACTGCACTCAGCTCTTCAGTCAAAACAGGAGCATCCTCTTCCTTTGCATTGTTAAAATGTAGGGTAAAGAAGAGGCCTCCAGGACTCAGAAGCCATTAATGACTCTGATAGATGCACATGCAGGACTATTAGATGTGTATTAGTACTACACAATGTCTGATGCAGCTCCCGTGTTTGCCTTTTAGCAAACAAGTTGCTAATATCCCCAAATCTCCAGCAGACATTCTGCATTGTCCCACAGGGAGCAATATGCTGATTTTCAGCTTTACAACAAATTCCTCCAAATATGGCTTAATGTAAAAGAAAATTCCCACCTTTTCTTTTCTTTTCTTTTTTCTTTTTCTTCTTTTTTTATTTTTGAGAGAGAGAAGTGATATTGTAAGAATTTAGAAACAAAAGAATCCTTGCATGTGATCTGCCAATATTCTATATGGCAGGGACTTTGTGGCATAATTCTTTCCTTAGTTTTTAACTGATGTAGATCTTGGGGGACTGGACAGGGACTGCCTCTCTGACAATGTTGTGATTCCAATTGTGCCTTGTCCTTCTCATCTGCAGGAGGCCTTTGGGCACCTCATGTGGCCTCAGAGGGTCTGACAGTTTCCAAAGTCACACCTGCATGGAAACACTGTTGCCAATTTATTCCTTGGTTGCACTTTGTCTTTCATGGTTGGCTCATCTGAGGTGAACCACAAAGTCCTGTTTGGACAGCTAGGTGCTTCACCAGTTAACACAATGTAAAAGGTGTCAGCTGGAGAGAATAATGACAATCAGCAAGAGAGACCTATCTCAACACACAAACACCCACCAAAAGGCTTGAAACTTTCCTGAGTGTCCACTCAAGAGGTGAAACTCAGCATCTCCATATTTCAACCCTCACACCTCTACTCACAGAACATTTTCTCATGATCTCCAAAATAGGAAATTGACACACAGATGTGTTGCTTATGATGTAAACCTTATAAAATAATTACAGATTCATGCAGAACAGGATAAACCCAATGAACAGATATGATGCTTTCATTTGAAAATGATGAATGGTTAATATTTTAAATGGACAAAGTGATTTGGCCATGATCCCTAGTGAAACTGAATAATATGTATTTAATAATGATTTAACAATGCTTTTTACAACTTACCTTGAATACAATAAGTGTGTTTTTACAGCTAGAGCTGACCTAGGCTAGGAGCCACCTTTCAGGTGAGTTGTCTTAGATTGGCTCACTACTCTTTACCATTGACTTCAAAAGTTTTCCATTTTCCTGAGTGGACCAGGGCTCAATTTCCACTTACCTAGATTCCTTGTTGGCCACTGTCAAGAATCAGGCATCATGCTCATGGCTGTAGGGAAGCAGAACTGGTGACACTATGCATTTGATTGTGCTTTACCTGGCTCCAGAGAATTCATGGAAGTGAAGGGCTGCAGTTATATCCTTCCACACCCAAGAAACAGACACATGGAAAAGGAAACTATCCTCTGGCCAAGGCAGATCAACCTTAAGCAGTCTGACTTTCACTTGGTGCCCACTCGTGCAAGGTGCCGAAACCATATCACAGTGCAGAAACAGAGCAGTGGCGCTTTTTAGAAAAATCAGAGTTCTACACTTGGAGCAAGATGTGATGGAGTGAATGTTTGAAAAATTGTGCACCATACTTAAGGGACTTCCTGCATGGCACCCTGCCTTCATCTATCACATGGTTTGTTGGGCAATATTTGGTCCATATACATCAGGTGCTACAAATACTATCATAAAATTAGTTAATTCAAGTGTCCTGGGCACCCACTTCTTAGCGTCATTTGCTGGACAGTTTTGATGGCTTTTCTCCACATTGTGATGATTTTCTGGTGCACTGTGATGTTTATGGGCTCTATAGAGAGAAGATTATTTAAATATTATAGGCACTGAGAAAGAAAACTAATATTTTCTTCAGGAGAAGGAACAAAACAAGCCAAACATTTTTGGAATTTCTTGCCTGCCAAGAAGAAGTGATGGTTTCCCATTGACAACCTCAGTTGTTTTATATCCTCAATAAAAGTTTTCAAGAGGTAGAATAAAAATTTTCAGATATAAGACAGATTCTTCTATGTCTCATCCAGGGCCTGCTACAGCTTATTGAGAATGTTCCATGAAGAATTCCTCATTCATGGACACATCACGAGTTTGCATTTCTAGAATTCACCATTGTATCTGCAAATGTCTCCCCTGATGGCACTAGCAGCCTCTTTATTTTTAAGCTGCTTTTTTCAAATCCTGAAAAAAATATCTAGGGATTACATAAAAGTGTGCTTAAACTTCCATTTTTCATAATTGTTCAGACTGTGGAATCTAGGTGAGGATTTGAGGTTGTTGATACCCATGTGGAAATTATCCATCTCACCTAAAGCACAATACTTTGTTTCACTCTGGAAAACATCTTGAAAATCCCCTTGTTAGAATACACTGTAGAAAACAAACAAACAAACAAGAAAATTTAGAAGGTAAACAGGGCCGGCATCTGGGGTTGAATCAATTGCCTTTGGGTGGTTTTAAGGGAATTTTCAGGTTGAACTTCACCCTTGTTTCTCCAGTTAGCTTACTTCCTGATACTGGGGTGTGGCAAAGATCAGCAGGAAAGACCTTCCTCACACCTGGCAAAGGGGTCTCTAGACTGCACAGCTCTTCCCACACACACCCCTCTGCTCTGCTCCAATGCAGAGCTCAGCCTGCCCCAGGCAACTTGAGTGGTGTCTAGAGCCGAGTGTGAATTAGTGTGCTTTTTGCTCCTTGTTCTTCTACCCAGCTCCGCTAATTTTCAACTTGGATATAAGCCTCTCTGCCCCCAAAACCTTTCCAATATTTTCAAATTTTAAAGTCAGGTTGTAATACACTTATGGATTAATGATTCTACTTGAACAGTGTGTGTTTGCACGTGCACACTCACACAAGCACACAAACACACACACACACATTATTTTCCACAAGAACACTTTGAAACAAAAAAATCTTCCTAAAATCCATGTCAAGTCTGTTTAATGATTAAATAAGGAGGTTCCTAAAACTTTGATTTGAAATTCAGTGAGACACCAGTATGATGGACATGTCTACGTTCACCCATCAGAACACAAAGGTGTGCCCAGTGCCAGGTGTGAGCCCAGGCCTGGGTGGTGAAAACTTGTCCAATGGGGCTCATCATTGGAGCCAGCACCACCCTGTGGCATATGTCCATGTTGGGGCCATGTGTGTATGTGGGGCAGTGACATTTGGCTGTGAATGTAAAAACATTCTAAAAATGGTTGATTTTTAGAAAAATACTGACTGGAGGAGAGAGGAGAGGGATGGAAGAGTCTTGATAGAGGATGCAGAGGTGAGGGAGCACAGGCCGCCCTGAAGTAGGGAGAGGAAGAAGTAGGAGAAAGCTGGCTGGGCATGGGGTCCCCAGCCATGCTGGTGGGAAGAAAGAGATGGGGATCTGGCCTTGACCAGGGACAGAGTCCAGTCAGAAAGTGAGAAGATACACATCAGGGAGTGGGGGGCACCTATAGTGTCCATGTAGAGTGGCCCCAAAGGAGGGGTGTGGATGCCAGTAGATCTCAGGGTGAGGAGCATGACTCCCCATGCTGTCAGTCACACAGGACTTCTGGTCTTTCTGCAGCCCCTTCTCAGGACTGCTACAACAGTAAAAACAACAGAAATTTATTCTCTCAATTTTGGAAAAGTCCAAAATCATGTTGTTTAAAATAAGGGCATTCCAGGGCTGATTCCTCCTGGGATTCTGGGAAAATCTGTGTCTTTTTTCTAGAGTGCCCTGACATCATGAGTCCTGTCACTCCCATCTACGTCTGCCTCCACCTGGCCTCGTGCCCTCTCCGATTTCATAAAGACACAGTCATTGCATGTCCTTCACCCCCACTCCCATATATTCTCTTCTTAACTTGATAAATGACAACTGAAAAGACCAATTCCAAAACAGGGTCACTATTGGAGGCTGCAGGAGGACCTGAATTTCAGGAGCCTGCTGTTCAGCTCAAGACACTTTCATTCACTGTTCATAGCTTGTCCCTGAGCTGTTGAGGGCCTTACCTGTGAACTCTAAGACTGCACCTCTGTTGGGAATCTTGGGGTGCTAAGCCTGAGCAAAGCTGGGCATGCACCTTGTTCTGGGAAAACCCCAATCCTGAAGTGCCTGAAAACTTTGGGGGGTAGGATGCTGCAGACGAGATAAAATCCTAAGTCTCATCATTTTTTTTTCCTCATCCAGAAAGCAGTCCCTTATCTCCCACAGGCTCTCCCTGCTTCCTCTGTCACTCCTGTCTCCTGGGTTCTCTCCTTGTCTCTCATATATTCACAGTTTCCAGAGCATTGCTGGGTGTGGCCAGGGTGAGGAGGAGGGGTCTCAGAAACTTTATGGAGCACAAGGATGTTGGTAGGGGGTGGGCTAGGGTGCCCTCACCCTGAAGCTTGCTGTCCTGAGCTGGTGTTCTGGGGCTGGACAGTCCAGCTCTGCCTTACCTGTTCCAGCATCACCCACATCTCTTTCACAACTTAGTCCTCCACCAAGTGAGGAGGACAGTAAACTTAAGGGCAGAGAGAGGCAGACTGTACAGTTTAACAAGGTGGTGAGAAGTATGGGAATGAGACCATTGGATCTAACCTCAAAAATATTCCTGTAAGGAAGGACCAAGGGTGGGGTTAACAGGACTCTCCCAAGGAGGCGTGCTAGGAAAAGAAGACCACCAGACCCAGGTGGCCGGGTGTCTTAGGCAGAGAGTGCTACTTCCAATGGCAATCACAGCACCTCATGCTCCCAGAGCCAGATGTGGACATGGCATCTGCTGCAGGAACAAGAGGCTACAGGTCATGTGAAAGGCAGCAGGCTGGTGGTTCTGTGGCCTCCTGAAGGATGCACCTCCATGCGATGTAAGGGTCCTCCCACACCCAAATGTAAGGAGTGTCCAGGGGGTGTTTCTGAAGAAGCGGGCCTGGACTTGCCTGTGTGGGTTTGTGAGGTGTGCTCCATTATAGTTCTGCAGTGCATGTCACCTGGCTGCTCACCCAAGGCCTATACCCTGCCTCAGCTCCCTTCAGCCAGATTAAGCCTGTAGAAGCCCAGCTCCCTTAGACTGGTCTTGAAAACTATTCCCTGCACAGGTTGTGGCCACACTGGGACTGGTTCCTGTCTAGGCATTGCTGATTCCCTCCTCACAATATATGGACACCATTCAACCTCATTCTGCCATGCTTCTCAGGCCTGGAGACAGCTTCACATCCTCTATAACCTCAAAGCCCCCTACTGCCTCCCACAGGGCCCACATCTGGCTCAGACTGGCCAGAACTACCTGTAGACACTCCTGCCAGTGCACTTCCCTATTGTTGCAACATATAATCTCCAAAAATGCCCTAATTTCTCTCCTTGCCTAAGCCTATCATCAGGGCTGATACAGGGCTGCACAGAGGAAGTTAGCTGATCATGCTGGAGTCAGAGAGGATTATGATGATTGTAATACACTGAATCAAATTAACTGTGTGTGTACATCAGAATATATTGTTGCTGGGATTCAGTGTCTTCTGCTGGGTCTAATAAATTGCCAATAAAACACACATGCCTGGAGAAAAATCCTCCAACAGAGAATAAGAACAAATTAAAGATTTTTTTTTCCTTGTCTGTTCATCTGAGTAAATGATATTTTACTTAATTTCACAGGTGCCTCTCATTTTTCATATCAAATGTGGACTAAAGCACCAGAGAGCTCTGTTATGAATGGTAGATTCTGGCTTTCTGACTAAAGGACTCCAAACTCCATCAGGTCTTTATATAGAACTCACCGAGACTGGGGGTGTGGGGAAACTTCTGGGCCCACAAAACTAACATTTCATCCTAGGCTGTTTCTAAATTCCTCTCTGCTGTCTGTCTCAGTGCTCCCCAGCATAGTGTGGATAAGAGAAAATAAGTGCCTTTCTTTGAAGATTATTTTGAGAATTCCCCAGGAAATGTCAACTAGCAAGAAAGATACTCTATTTGAGTTCTTTAATGTCCTCTGCTTGGTATAAATGGAAATAGACAAAATCTCTAATAGGGCACTTTCCAGTAAATTCCACATCTGTGCTTTTGCATATGTAAGTAGACTGGTGTGTGTAGAGACACACATGTCCCCTTCTTAGACATGTTCCCTAGCATCCTGATGGTTTCTCCTTTTACAACCTTCAGTGGCAGAGAAAAAGTCACTTGTCAGACAGCCAAAGGCCTCCTGCATCATCTCCTCCAGGTAATCAATCAAGTAGTATTTCCAGGATGATACAAAGAAGCTAGAACATGGTGTTCTTTGCTGTAGGGAATGGGGCCCATTAAATGTGGAAGATGAGTTCTTGCAAGTAGTGGCAGAAGTTTTCTCTTGCATCTGAAATTGCCTTGAAAATACATAGAAATATTGATCCAGGAGGAAATACAAGAAACAAAAAAAAATTATTACAACTCCTTGTTTTCATTTGAAATGTAGAAAACTAGAAAGAGAATCATTATTACCTTTCCAACACCATCAACAAAGGTGAAAGACACGCAAATTCAAGTTTTGCATAAGGCCATCAAACAACACAAAATACAAGAAATGACAGGTATCTTTAAAAACATACAGACACCAACACTAGTTTGCTGGGCAGATGGCACCATACACCCACCAAAAGAATTAGCTACACTGTCTGTTGAACAGCTGCAGTCTCAGTCTGGCTGTGAGGACACAGGATCCAGTTCTCTCTGGCACATGGGAATCACCATCTGCCCTTGGGCTCGCCCTATCACATCTCTCTCATCACATCACTGAGTGCTCAGAAAGCAGACTGGGGCCAGCATGGTCCTGAGTGGTATACAGACAAGCATCCACTTGGGGAACACCCATTCCTGCTAAGAAACAAGACTATAATACACGGGAGGAAAGATACCACCAATACCTTGGAAACCAGCAAGAAGCTACTGCAAGTGTGGATAAAAAAACACAGAAAGATCTCCCCTTTCCAGACAAAACCAGCAGAAATTTAGTCCAACACGTAGCAGGTAGCAGATGCAGGAGTGAGACATGAGAGAGCAGCACAGAAGCTGAGGGAAGCCATATGGTGAGATCTGCACCATGGACAGGCAGTGGTGTACTGTTGGAAAGTGCACTTAATCAGTCAGAGATATATACAGTAAGCACTAAAGAAAACAACAATTCTGTGATGCTCAAAATCATCACCAACAGGGATTAATAATGTTTAAAACAACCCATCAAACTATAGAACACACATCCTCCTCATGGTCAGGCAGACATTCACCAGTACATAACACAATTCTGACTAAATTTAAAAGGATTTAAAGCATATGTAGTATGTCCTTTGTCCACAATATAATTAAATTACCAGGCTAAAAAAATGCCAAAATGTTTGAAAGTTAAATAAGGCACTTCTTTTTTTTAACTCTCAGATATATATATATATATATATATATATATATATATATATGCAGTCTTTTATTGACTTTATATTTTTTTAAATACACGACTGCAGTGGAATACATTACAAGTCTTATTACACATATAAAGCACATTTTTTCATGTCTCTGTATGTAAAGTATGTTCACACCATTTTATGCCTATACAAGTACTTTGGGTATTTTTGCATTACAATTCTTAATACACATATATATCACAAATTTTTATATCTGTTTGTATATAAAGTATATTGACACCTAAATCAAGTCTTCATACATGAAATTTGTATAATGATGTCCATCACATTCCACCATCCTTGCTAATCCCCTGTATCCCCCCTTTCCCTCCCACCCCTTTGCTCTATCTAGAATTAATCTAATCTTCCCATGCTCTCCCTCCCTACCCCACTATGAGTCAACATCCTTATATTACAGAAATAATTCAGCATTTTTTGGAGGGATTGGCTAATTTCACTTAGCATTATCTTCTCCAATGCCATCCATTTACCTGCATAAGCCATGATTTTGTTCATGTTTAATGCTGAGTAAAATTCCATTGTGTATGTATGACACATTTTTTTATCCATTCATCCATCAAAGAACATCTAGGTTGGCTCAATAGTTTAGATATTGTGAATTGTGCTGCTATAAACATTGATGTGGCTGTGTCGCTTAGACAAAGATGTCAGAAACATGCACTGGAGAAAAGATAGCATCTTCAACAAATGTTGCTGGGAAAACTGAAAATCCATATACAACAAAATGAAATTGAACCCCTATCTCTCACCATGCACAAAACTCAACTCAAAATGGATCAAGGACTTGGGAATTAAACCAGAGACTTGCATCTAATAGAAAAAAAGTAGCCCGTAATCTTCATCATGTGATATTAGGCCCCAACTTCCTTAGTAAGACTTCTATAGTGCAATAATTAAAACCAACAAACAGTAAATGGGATGGAATCAAACTAAAAAGTTATTTCTCAGCCATAGAAATAATCTGTGAGGTGAACAGAGAGCATACATCCTGAAAACAAATTTTTACCCCTCACAATCACAGAGAGCACTAATCTCTAAGGTATATAAAGAGCTCAAAAAGCTAAACACTAAAAAAACAAATAACCAAATCACCAAATGGGCCAAGGACCTGAACAGACACTTCTCAGAAGAGGATATGCAATCAATCAACAAATAGATGAAAAAATTCTCATCATCTCCACCAATTAGAGAAATGCAAATCTAAGCTACTGTAAGATATCATCTCACTCCAGTCAGAATGACAGCTATTATGAAGACAAACAACAACAAGTTTTGGCGAGGATGTGGGGAAAAACGTACACTCATATATTGTTGGTGGGACTGCAAATTGGTGCAGGCAATATGGAACACAGTATGGAGATTCCTTGGAAATCTGGGAATGGATCCACCATTTGACCCTGCTATCCCTCTCCTCAGACTATATTCAAAGGACTTAAATAAGGCACTTCTAAATAACCCATGAGTCAAAGAAAATAGACTTAATATGAAAATAAAAACACTTCAAATTTGAAGGATATTAATGGATTACTTTGGGAGGAATTAATACAACAGTCACTTGTATTACAAAATAAGAGACGTTTAAGACAAGATTCTGCTTCAAGAAGTTTAAAAAGTGAGCAAAAAATATAAAGCAAACAAAACATGGAAATAATAAAGATCACATTGAAAAGAATAAAATTTAAACCAACAACAAAAAAGAAACATTAAAGAAAATCAAGGAAACCAAATGTTGTTTCTTTGCAAAGGTCACCAAAGTAGTTAAATCAATAAGTGGATTGATTAGGAAAAGAGAAAAAGGCACAAGTTACGAATATAAGAAATAAAAGAAGTGGCATTATCGCAGATTCCCTTTGTGCCAAATGGAATGCTGCAAACCAGTCTGTACCATGCACAATCAACACCATAATAAGAGAGGGGCTTTCATGAAGATATAGACTGCAGAAAAATGGTGAATAGATTGTCTTGGGCATTCTTATAATCATCCAAACAATGGAATGACAGTTCTTTGCCTTCTCACAAAGATATTCCAGATCAAAATGAGATCATTGATGAATTTTGTTGAATATTTAAGGAACAGAAAAATGCCAATTTTAGACAAATTCATCCAGAAAATCAAAAAAAAAAGGAATATATTTGTACCCATTCTAAGAATCCAGCACTACCATGATACTAAAATCAAACAAAACCAATAGAGGAGTATTGTGGACCTATATTCCTCATTAGTACAGATATAAAATCTCTTAACAAAATCCTAGAAAATAGGATCCAACATATCTAAAAATGGATACTATAAGGCAGCCAACTTTTCTATTCCCAAAAGGTAAGTTTGGTGTAACATTCTAAAATGAATCAATATGATTTACCACATTGAAATATTAAGAAGGAAAAACTATGTGGTCATCTTTACCGAATTAGAAATATTATATGACAGAATCAGACATGACTTACAATCCTCAGCCAACTGGAAACAAAAGGGAACTTCCTCAACCTCATCAATGGGGGGGACCCATAGTAGGTATTGGACATGATGGTCAGCCTGCCTGCATGCATGCACTGGCCCAGGCATGATCACAGATTTGGTCCCCAATAAATTGTACCTCAGGTTCTGTGGGTCTGTGGCCATCCCATTCCACACCTACATGTGTGTGGTTTTAGGCATGCAACCAGCCAGCTTTTTCTGATATATGACCAACACATGGATGTTCCATACCTAGGAGGATAGATCTCATGTGTTTAATTTTTATATGGCCTCCATTAGGATCATTTGTGTGTCAAAACCATGTTTGCCAGAAGAGAACCTGCCTTAAGAGAAGCAGAATAAACATGAGCATTACATTTCACCACCAAATGGAATAGAACCCTCCTGACATGCTGTGTCCCTCATGAGTGGGAGAAGCACTGGCTAGACCTCAGACAACATCTTGTGAAGATGGAGAGTACCAGCTTCTGTGCTCAGTCAAGTCTCAGGTTTCATATTCTTTTTTTAATGCAATACGCTTATTTTATTTATTTATATGTGGTGCTGAGGATGAAACCCAGGGCCTCACACGTGTTAGGTGAGTGTTCTACCACTGAGCCACAACCCCAACCCTCAGGTTCCATATTCTTACAATGGAATAAAAGACACCAACATGGCTCCTACTTAAGAAAACCCAAATATGTAGGTCTAAATTTCAAAGGCTAATAAATCAGCATTTTGTATTATAGAGCATTAAATTTTTATTATAGTATTTTATAGCCATTATGCACCATGGACAGCAGAAGGCAGGTGATGTCCAGGCACTTCCATGCCCTGGACAGCAGGAGGAAAGTGCACAAGAGCCAAGGTGGAGTCTCCAACCATCACTCCCATGGCAGTGGCAGACAGCAAAGGTAATAAAATCTAGAAATCAAATCCTGCCCAAATCAGTTTGGATCAGGATTGTTTTATGATAGTGCTTAACACACATGGATCAGCTTCCAGAATGTGCCTTCCAGGTGTGATTCTCATTCACTATGCACCAGAGGCCTGTGAGGCTGGTGTTTGCTCAAAATGCAGTTCTGAGGGTTCTCATCTGAAGACCCCCTGACTTTGCTGCAAAAAGTAAAGAGAGATGGTACTGTGGAGAAGGAGGAGGAGCACCAGGAAGCTTTCCCTGGCCAATGTGTCACAAGAAGGAGGGTGTGAACCCCTATTGTGGGTCTGAAATTCTGTGACAGGCACCAAAATGGCTCATTTACCTTCCAGCTCAGAGATGGAGAAGGAATGTCTGGGGGCAAGGATTCCTGGTGGGCAAAACACGTCACACTTAAGTCATGATTGAATGTCACAAGCACAGAGTCAGCCCTTCACTAAGGACTTTCTCATCCATTGATGACTTGATGCAAACTGGAATAGTTAGGGGAAGAGACAGAGGTTGCCTTCCATCTGATATCTCCTATGAGTTGAGCTGGGGATGAGGACTTTTGAGTTGGAGTTCCAGGGGCATTAGGTTTTGGAAGTTCCCATCAGGAATCATGGAACTGAGCTAAGTTTCCAGATAGTCACTTCCATTGAACATCCCAACATCCACTTATATGCAAAATCCTCTTACCACGGTTTTTATTCATCTCAGTGAAATTCCTGACAGGTTAACAATGCTTCTTTGAAATGACTGGAGAGCACTTGAAACATAAAATGGTCAACAAGGAAACCACTGGCATCCATCAGGTTTGAATTTCAAGTCCTGGAGATTCCAGGCTCCGGTAAAAGTTGCACTTGTTTGGGCCTTGGGCACCAAGTTCCCACTTACCAGTAGCTATGACATTTTGGCCACTCTCCAGAACTCTGCTCAAGTCACAGACAGGTGGACTGACAGCACTATGACATCACCCTGAGCAGGGGAGCAGAGGAGGTTCCTTTCCTGCCTACATCAGAAAAAGATACAACAAGTTTCCAATTCAGCTGCCCTGGTATGTAGGAATTTCTAGGGACTGATGCCCAGGGGCACATTTATTTCAAAAAACACTACCTCCACTTCTTCAGCCACTGGAAGTGCAATGTATGTCTGCTGGGTGACCTATGGGTGATCTTTTGCTTTCCAAGGCCTGGGGATCCACAGTTGCTAGCCTTCCAGCACCACCCACCCTGGCCTCTAGGAGGAACAATCCATGGTTGACAGCACCAGGCATGCTGGGAGCTGTGACACTGCATTCTTCTGTCAGCACTCTGGACCCCTCAAATCCAGTGACCCAGGAAGGTCCAGAGGGTGGTGGGTGGACATGAGGATAGCCTAGTGTAGCACTGGTACTAGCTGTATTGCCCTCCCACCCTCCTCATCCAGGCCCTGTCTCACCAGAGATTTTGCCCAGTCAGTAAAGTGGCCTGGATTTCCAGCAGCCACCAGGAGCAGTGGCTCTGGACATCTGAGGGTGGTGGACCATCTGATGCATCTCAATTGGTTATGAAAAATTTGAGTTGGGAAACATGACAAACTCTGGCTTGGTTCACCTCGAGTCTTAGAGGTGACAGTTGGAACCTACTCTCTAGTGAAAACTGGGGGTGTTTTTTAGTGATATGTGTGAGGGAGGGAAGGAGTGAGCAAGCAAGCCAGCCAGCCAGCATTCTGTGCTGTGGTTATGCTGTACCAGCTAGGTGTTATAGTCTCTGCTTCTGCACTACACCCAGGTCTTGCCCAGAAACTGTTTTTGCTTAATTTTACAATAGTCCCTTTAACTGATCCTTAGGTTTAGAAATAAATGGCTTATCTGGCTTCACATAATAATTTATCCTCTGGGCATGACTCTAGCTTTTCAGACCCAAGACCCTCTGTGACAATGCCATGGGTTTTTCTGCAGCCCCTGCAGGGAAAAACTAAAATCTCATTCGAGAGTCATAGCCCCTGGAACAAAGATGCTTCAAAAATATTTGTGTAGAGAATGAAACAATTTTCTGATTTTTATATGTTAAGCTGACATATCCATTTCTTATTTTCTACCTACACATGCACACTCTAAAAGAGAAGAAATGTACAGTCTATAAAGCTGAATATTAAAAATGGTAAGAGCTAAAGACTTTTCTGTGGATCAGTATCTACAGAAAGGAATTGAAAATCAAAGGCTAACTTCTTTTAATAGACACTACAAAATTGAATTGGTAATGGTCTCCTGAAAAATATAAGCAGGCTAATTTCCTTCCAAATAATGTAAGTCAGAATTAAATGGGAAAAGATTTTTTTAAGCAAAGATAAGAATTGAATTCAACTTCTTGAGGACCTAAATGCACTTGCAGCTTCTGTACTCTTTCCCCTTTCTTGCAATTAATAGCAGATTACACAAGTTCTGTCTTTGCTTTTCTGGTGCAATGTCCACTTCCACTTGAAGTCCTGCTGCCCTGATTTTCTTTCTTTTTGGTGAGATGTCTAACTGTTAACTATGCTCCTACAAAGTTAAAGCAACATGTTGACAACAGTGACATTCAGAGTAGAAAGGGCTAGAATCAATCAACTTTGGATTCAAAGACTTGGAGATTCCAGGCTCTGGCCGGGGATTGCACTTTCTTTCTCTTCTCTGCAGTTTTTTCTGTGCCTTGGTTGCCAAGGGTCCTGCTTGGTGCCTATTATGACATGTTGGCTGCTCTCCAGACATCTCTTGATGTCATAGACAGGCTGACAGCGTTAAGTAGTTGCCATGCTGGAGTAAGCAGAGGAGCCTCTGGATCTGGCCATTTCAGACAAATACTCAAAACAAGCACGAGATCAGCTGCAATGGTATAAAGGAAGACTAAGGGACCAAGCCCCAGGGGCATCTTTTATTCATCACAGGCCATCCCAGTCTCTTTTCCCCTTGAAAGTGGACCATAGATCTGTTGCAGGTGTGGCCCACCTGACCTATGGGCCATCCCACTCCCCCAGGACCAGGGACCCTGCTTATGCCAGCATGCCAGCACCACCCTCCAAGGTCTCTAGGATATGCAGTCTGTGGTTTACAACACAGGCATGCTGGGTGCAGCTACATCTTAATCCTGCTGTCAGCACTCCATACCCCTGAGGTCTAGTGGACCTAGGAGGGCAGGAGGGTGCTGGGGAGGATGCAAGGGTCCCCCAGTATAACACTGGCCCCAGAGTGCTCCTCCAGACTCTGGCTCACTTGATATTTTTCCCAGTCAGAGAACTGGCATAGGACCCTACAAGCCACAGGAGGGACGGCTGTTGACATCTGAGTGCAATTGAGCATACAATGCAGATCCATGTGTTTCTGAAAGCTTTGACTTGAAAATATCACACAAACTCTGGCATGGTGCACCTCCATTCCTAGTAAGCCAATACTTGTGACAGTTGGAGTGAAGAATGAACACAAATGGGAGGTGGGGGGCAGCTGTGCTTTCTAGTGAATGCAGAAGGAAGTTATTGAACATATGTGAAGGAGGTAAAGAGAGAAGGAGCAAGCAGCATCCAATGCTGTCTGCTTGCAGCACCAGCCAGCCCCTGCTCCCTCCCCCACCCTCTGCAGCTGCTCTGTAGATGGGAACCAACTCTCAAATACTGAGAGAATATGTTGTCAGGGATTCATGAACTACAAGAATCTTGAAGGTGGTTTTTATGCAAAGTAAAATAATCTGTTATTGAAGCACAGAAGTGTAAACAGGAATAAACACTCTAGAAAAGTTAACTATGAAGAACAAATCAAAGATAAGCTATGTTAACCAAAAAGGAACAGAATGTCTTGTGTCACCTATACTTATATGTTTAGGAAAAATATATAATTACAATGTAGAAATAGTGGGAAAAGTAGGAATAAGATCCTGATCTTTGTAATATTTTAATATACACTCTATTAGGAATAACTTCATTTTAGTGTAATCAATGTAACAAATGATAGCAGTTAAAAGGTAAACAAGAACAATAGAGAAAATTCAATTGAATTATAAATTTCACTTGATAGAAAAATGTTAAAAAAAAGTAGGGATTCATGAACAAAGAACAAATGTGCCACATCGAATCAATAACATGATGCTAAATTTAAGACCCAGATATAGACATCAAATACAAGTGGCCACTTAAATATTTTTCAGAATGTAGAAACTAAAAAGATCTTATTATCTTCCATTTATAGGGAACACACTTTACATATAATAATATAGAAAGATTGAGAACATGAATATAAAACTTCTACCCTGCATATACTAAACATACTGAGGTACTGATTTCCTCAAAAAGTCTTGTACTTAAAATGCATTTCATTGGGCTGGGGATGTGGCTCAAGCAGTAGCACGCTCAGCTGTCATGCATGTGGCCCAGGTTCGATCCTCAGCACCACATACAAACAAAGATGTTGTGTCAGCCGAAATCTAAAATGTTGAGAGCCACAGCCGAAGTGGCCTCAGCAAACTTCCAGTTGATTGGCTCACAGTGGCCCCTGCAAACTTCCACCTGATTGGCTCCTCTGTGGTGATGCTCATTGGGCTATTTCCCCACCCTTTCAGACCACAGAGCTGCTCAATGGGGACACTTTTGGCTCCGCCCATGCGACGCAGCCAATCAGCCTCAAGAGCGGGAGGAGTGGGGGGTTGAGAGGCTCGCTGGAAGCAGGTGGTGGCATTTGGGCTCTGAGGGAATTCCTAAAGAGCTCGTGTGGTGTGGCATGTGTGTTCTAAAAATAAAGTTCATTTCTGCTTGACAAGTGGCTCGTGAATTGTGAACAGCCAGACTGTGGCATTTGATGGCAGGTACGGGAACGACTGAGGGTAAGTGATAAGGTAAACTGCTCCCCCCTGAGGGCAGGGGGAGAAGATGGGTAGCCATTTTAAGATTCTTCTTTCATTTTGTTTCACTTTTGTTTAAAGTTGCCTGTCCCTGGAGATGGGTGAGACGGAAAAAAAAAAAAAAAACACATCTGAGGAAAAATTATTTGTGGCTGAGGAATAGATAAAGAGAAAGGATGGATGGACATTTCAGGAGGATAGAAAGGCTGATATAATGAATTTTTGTTCTATTTTTGTTTCATTCTGTTTTGGTTTTGTTTGGAGTTATCTTTTTGGGTTGTGTTATAGTTATAATAGAATTATGGGATCAGAAATTAGTAAAAAACAAACCGAAAAAATGTTAAGTAAATTCTTAGAGGAAGGAGGCACCCCAGGAAAATCAAAAACCGTTAGGGCATACGTTAAGGTTATACAAAAGTGTAGCCCATTGTTCATTAAAGAGGGATTATTAAATATATCACAATGGAACCATCATGGTGAAGATTTAAAAAGGATAGAAAAAGAAAACCCAGAAACTCTGCCAGTTGGCACATTGCCATTGTGGATGATGATACGATTTTGTTTGCCTTGTCCAAAGTTTTCAGTGCAGATTATGGTAGAAGACATATTAAATCAGGAAAAAGAGGAGGTGTCTTGAGATAGTCAGAAAGGGGAAGAAAGTTTAGAGCAGAAAAAGCTATCAGGGGAAAAGTTACAACAGGAGGCTGTTACTAACACCTTTCTATCACCAGAGGGTGTAAGTGTCCAACTAAGAGTTACACCTCAATATGCTGGGAGGCCCCTAATCCCCATAGTTGATAGATGGGATCCTGAGACAGGACCTCACCCATCTCTTGTATTTGAGCAGGCAGGAGGGCAGTTAATTCACCATGCTTTAGATTTCAAAACAGTGAAGCAGCTAAAAGAGCCTGTAACAACCTATGATCCACAAGCACCCGTCACTGTAAGTATGGTCAAATCCATTACAAACTTGAACATAACGCCAGCAAATTGGACTAGTATGTGTAAAGCTATGCTAAATTGAGGACAATACCTGTCATGGAAGGTTGCCGATGAACAATTTTGCAAGGAGATGGCTAGGCGAAATGCAGCAGCTGGATATCCTCAGATAAATCTAGATATGTTGTTAGGAAAGGGACCTTATGAGGGTCAGCAGCAACAAATTGCATATGATCCTGCCATATACTCACAAATTGCTGTAGATGCAGTTAGAAGATGGAAGACTTTACAAGGACATGGAGGTTTACAAGGTCAATTATCTAAGGTAATACAAGGAGCTAATGAACCTTACACTGAATTTGTAGATAGGCTTATTCAAACAGCTACCAGAGTTTTTGGGAATACAGAACAAGCAATGCCATTAATAAAACAACTGGCTTATGAGCAAGCAAATCATTGGTGCAGAGAGGTCATTAGACCATGGAAACATGAAGATTTAAACACATATATTAAATTATGTAGAGACATTAATGAACAAGGGCAAGTCTTGGCAGCTGCAGTACAACAGGCTTTAGATGCCAGGCCAAAAACAAGCTACAATTATGAACAAACAGGACATTTTAAAAGGAACTGCCCCATAGAAGGATGGTTTAACAAAACTAGGTATAAAAGGAGTAGAATACCAGGTATTTGCCCACGATGCTATAGAGGGAGACATTGGGCTAATGAATGCTGTTCTCAAACCAACATAGAGGGTACTCCATTATCAAAAAATGGACAAGAATCAGGTGTTTACCCACAATATCGTGGAGAAAGGCATCAGGCTCCATTGCCAAAAAAGGACAGGGGGGCCCAATTCTCCGGGGCCCATGACCACAAATATACAGGGCACGGGAGGAACCCAGCAAAACCATGGAGGAATCCAGCAACACCATCAGGGTAGTGCCCAGGACACATTATCCATCAGATCTCTCATCAGACAAACCAGAGGGAGCACAGGGTTGGACATCTGTGCCTCCACCAGAATGGTACTAACTCCAGAGATGGGAGGTCAAATCATTCCTATAGGGGTAAAAATGCCTCTTCCCAAAGGAACAGTAGGCTTATTATTGGGACGTAGCTCTTCTACTCTAAAAGGACTTATGATAAGTTCTGGGGTAATTGATCCTGATTATGAAGGTGAAATAAAAATTATATACAGTTCTCCAAGGGGCATATCAGTAATTTCATCAGGAAATAGAATAGCATAGTTACTAATAATACCCAGTCTACATGATAAATTTTCCAGTCATACTGTAGAAAGAAGTTCCAGGGGATTAGGCTCCATGGGTGTAGATAAGGCTATGCTTTCTTTAAATTTAGATTCTCGCCCCATGCTAAAACTAAATATTCAAGGACATGAATTTAATGGGCTATTGGATACAGGTGCAGAACTTAGCATCATCTCTTGTCAAGAATGGCCAAAATATTGGCCATTACAACAAGCCACTCAAACACTTCTAGGCCTAGGAGTGGTGACTAACCCCCATAGAAGTTGGATGGTATTAGATTGGAAGGATCCTGAAGGATGTAAGGGAACTGTACAGCCATATGTATTGGATCATCTTCCTATAAATTTATAGGGATGAGATTTCCTAGATCAATTAGGACTAACATTAACAAATAACATCAATTCAAATTTGTCCACTATTATGGGTAGACAAGGTTTTAGGAAAGGAAAAAGATTAGGAGAACAAGAACAAGGTATAGCAGCACCAATAAAAATAGATCAAGGAACAGACAGACATGGATTGGATTTTCAGGAGGGGTCACTGAGAAAATAAAAATTACATGGAATTCAGAAAGGCCAGTATGGGTTCCTCAGTGGCCCCTGACTAAAGAAAAGATACAAGCAGCCCATGACCGGGTCAAACAACAATTAGCGGAAGGACATATACAACCTTCCATATCTCCCCGTAATACTCCCATTTTTGTAATCAAAAAGAAATCTAGTAAATGGAGATTATTGCAAGATTTAAGAGCCATTAATAATGAGATGGTTATTATAGGACCTGCTCAATGGGGGATTCCTCAATTGTCTGCTTTGCCAAAAAACTGATATGTTTTAGTTATAGATATTAAAGTTTGTTTGTTTTTATTTTTTTCAATTCCAATTCATCCTGAGGATAGTCCACGTTTTGCATTTACTATCCCTGCACTGAATCATGAAGGTCCTGATCAGAGATATGAATGGAAAGTACTCCCTCAAGGGATGGCTAACAGCCCAACTATGTGTCAAATTTATGTTAACAAAGTAATCCAGCCACTTAGAAATCAAAATCCTGAACTACAAATATTTCACTATATGGATGATGTATTATTAGCACACAAAGATAAAAACACACTGCTATAATGTTATGCCACACTTACAAACTTATTTAAAAAATTATAATCTAGAGATAGCAATAGATAAAGTAAAATTAGATTTTCCAATTAATTATTTAGGAATTCTATTATCCTCAACCATGGTTCGTCCACCAAAAATTCAAATACCAGTAGATTAACTCAAATCACTTAACGACTTTCAAAAGTCATTAGGAGACATAAATTGGATAAGGCCTTATCTAGGCATACCAACAGTAGAGTTGGGAACTTTATTTGAGATCCTAAAATGTCCATCAGATCCAAATTCACTCAGAATTTTAACGCCTGAAGCAAGAAAGGCATTAAAAAATCATTGAAACATATATGGAAAATATGCATTTGGATAGAATTGATATAAGTTTGCCTTTATTATTTATTGTACTACCAACAAAAATATTCCTACAGGAGTATTTTGGCAAGAAGGTCTATTATTATGGATAAATTTATCTTATTCTCCTAACACTATTCTTACTAGGTATCCTGAGGCTGTAGGACAATTAATACTCAAACGAATAAAAGCAGCAAAGGGAGTGTTTGGAATTCCTCCCAATAAAATTATTACCCCATATACTATGGAACAAATTGATGAGTTAGCTAATGAGTTAAATACTTGAGCAATAATCATGTGCAAATCTAATGGTTTCGTTTGATAACCACTTACCATCTAATCCTTTGTTGTCTTTTTGGTCATCGCATCCTGTAATTTTTTCCAAAAATGACAAGAAAAACACCTATCATGAATGCTTCAATTATATTCACTGATGAGTCAAATAATGGTACAGCAGCAGTAGTTACCCCTGATCAAAATTTACATTTTTAGTACCCAAACAATCAGCTCAAAAGGTAGAGCTTAATGCAGTATTACAAGCTTTTTTGATGTTTAAAGATTCTGCATTTAATTTATTTTCTGATGGTCAGTATATAGTTAATGCTATAGTATCCCTTGAAGATGCTGGTAGGATTTCCCCTTCCTCTACTGTTTTTTCTTTGCTTTCCACTATAAAAAGTCTAATCTGGGACAGAAAAGATCCATTCTTTATAGGACATATCAGGGCACATACAGGATTGTCTGGAGCCCTTAGTTTGTGTCCTTAGATTTAGCAGATAAAACTACACATAACATACATATTTTCTCTACACTAGAAGAAGCTACAAATTTTCATAAAAGGTTCCATGTCAATGCTAATACTTTACAAAAGCATTTTAAAATAACTAAGGAACAAGCTAGACAAACAATAAAACAATGTCAAAATTGTGTGACCTTTTTACCACAAGTTAATTTTGGAGTCAAACCTAGAGTACTGATACCTAACCATATTTGGCAGATGGACATCACACACTTGCCAGAATTTGGAAAATTAAAATATTTGCATGTTACAGTTGATACTTTTTCCGGATTTTTGATGGGCTCCCTTCATGCTGGAGAAAAAACTAAAGATATTATAGCTCACTGCTTACAAAATTCTGCCACTGTGGGCGTTCCAAAACAGTTAAAAACAGATAATGGCCCTGGTTATACTTCTACCTCTTTTAAACAATTTTGCTCATCATTTGGCATTACTCATATAACAGGAATCCCATACAATCCACAGGGACAAGGCATAGTTTAAAGAGCTCATCAAACTATTAAAATGTACTTATTAAAGCAAAAAGAGGGAATTGGGAAGGGGTATATATCCCCCAAAGATAACCTTAAAATAACCCTTTTTACTCTAACATTTTAAAATTTGGATTCATCAGGGCTTAGTGCTGAGGAAAGACATATGTGTCCAAAGAATGTACATATGCCCAGGGTACTTTGGAAGGATATTCTAACAGGACAATGGAAAGGTCCTGACCCAGTAATTGTCTGGAGTTGGGGGTCTGTTTTTTTTGTTTCCACAGGGAGAATAGCAGCCGATTTGGATTCCAGAGATATTAACTAAGGTCCTGACCCAGTGATTTTCTGGAGAGACTAACTAAAGCCATTTCTACAGACCAAAAAGAAGATGATTTGTCTCAAATCCATAACAGCTGATATCCAGAACTCCAGTTTGGCTATCCTTACATCTGCGACAGTGCTTCTCCCACACCTGGAGGCTAATGAAACCAGGATGCTTTTTTTCAATATGTATTTTATTATTGCCCTTTCCCACATCTTGAAGTTATATTTTGTTTTTTGAGCTCATACAGACCTAGGTTAATGTTTTGCTGATCAGTTCTATTTTTGACTATGGAGTTTTTAAACATTGCAATGGAGATTTCACCTGTAAAAAGTTATAAGGCCTTTAGTGTTATGTTATGTGTTGTATGTATTGTGTTATATGTGCACACTTCTGTTTTGTGTTGTATGTTTGTATGTGTATATGTCCATATATCATATATGATGAGCGCTCATGAAAAAATGGATCCAAATTTTTTTTTCTTATTCACGTGATTTAAATGGTTTAATTTAATATGTGAACAAAAAAGGAGGTTAACAGATCTGTTTCTTTACTTTCATCTTTCCTTTTCATTATATTTAATAATTCTGTTCAGGATAATGTAAATTGTTCAGAAAATTGTTTTCTTTTAGTGCCTGCTGGAATTTTACATAATTTTTCCTTTATCCATCATTGCCAGAATTCCTATCTTCAACCAGTGCCATTGAAGGCAAAGATAAAACCACACTACAGTTTCTGCAATAGCTATCACTGAACTGCTTGCAGAACTTGCCTTGACTATGTATCACTTGTGTGCATTGTGAATTATCTGTTGGTGCAGCGACTTGTGGTAGGCTGGGGTATTTTTGCTGATGGTGTCATTGGTGGTACAATTTTTCCAAAAGGAGCCGTCAATTGGCTTGGTGTATCCTCCTCCCTTCTGCTTGTGATGGTTGTTCAGCTAAAATTTGGGGGCCAACAGAGGTGAAGCAAAGAACTCACCCCCCACTGGTACAAAGGCCTATCCACAGGTGTGGCTGTATGCTGGACCAGTAGTCAATGACGGGTAAGATCCAATTGCAATGGTACCAACCTAAGACAGGAGGCTCACGCCTTGAGGTCAGCTCATCTGATGACGGGTAAGGACCATATGTAGTATTGGACAACCTAAGGCAGGCATGGTCTCTAAGCCACATGCTTGTTATTTAATTAAACAGAGAGGGGAAAATGTTGAGAGCCACAGCCCTAGCGGCCCCAGCAAATTTCCAACTGATCGGCTCATAGCGGCCTCAGCAAACTTCCAGCTGATTGGCTCCTCTGCGGTTATGCTCATTGGGCTGTTTCCCCACCCTTTCAGACCACGGAGCTGCTAATTGGGGGACTCTCTTGGCTCCGCCCACGTGACCCCAGCCAATCGGCCTCAAGAGCAGGAGGAGTGGGGGGTTGAGAGGCTCGCCGGAAGCCGGTGGTTGAATTTGGGCTCTGAGGAAATTCCTGAAGAGCTCGTGTGGTGTGGCATGTGTGTTCTAAAAATAAAGTTCGTTTCTGCTTGACAAGTGGCTTGTGAATTGTGCCGGGCCAAACTGCGGCACTAAAAAATAAATATTAAAAAATTCTCTCTCTCTTTCTCTCTCTCTCTTTAAAAAAAATGCATTTCTAGTCAAAATAACAGGTATATTTGGAAGGATAATGTGGGGTGATTCTGTTTTAATTTATGTGGCAGTCATCAAGTGAACATACACTAACATGCCACATAAGAATGTTTGATGACAGATCACATGTAAAACTGAGGTTCCTCAAAGATTTTATTGTCTGGTAATACTTTTGCCTTCTTAGTTTGTGTGAGTACACTCTATTGAGTTTACACAATAGAGAAACAACCTAACAACACCTTCTGTCATCAAGCAACACATGACTGGGGTACCTAAAGTTCATCAGACTACACACTTAAAATGTGTTCAAATTACTGTGCATATTACACTTACATTTTAAAAACTACATGTAGAGTATCTGCCGCGACCCCTCGCCGGCAAGGGAAAACACGACACAGGATTCTTCTTTCAGCAGTTTATTCAGGCCTTGATTCATGTATCATCTTCTAGCGACCCCTCGCCGAGCGCCCAAGCACAGCCTAATAAAGCCTCCAGCATACCAATCCTAAACTGCCACGTGGACCTTTCTCATAGGGTGGTAAGGGATTGCGTGCCAATTCTCCATATTAGGAGTTGTTTATCACAGGCCACAGTGGAAGCCGGCGCCATCTTCTAATGGCGGCCACGGTCTAATTAGAACGGCTCACCACAGTATCTGCTAGAAGCAAAGCACTATCTCAGAGAAGATGGAGTATACAAACTTAAGCACCATCTTACTCCTGCTTTCAAGAAAGATGTCAGAATTGTTTAAATTCCTTGTAACAAAAAAAATGGGGTTTATTGTTAGAAAACTTATGCAACATTTTTCACCTTAAGGGAAAATTAGTAGCAAACTTTTACATAAGATAACAATTTTTCAGTACTCCACCTTAATAGTATTCTTAATTCTAGTGATTGAGTTAATTCAACATATTTTAAAAGATGAGAATCAAGCATTGAATAATTGGGATCCATTTATTTTTGTGTTCTTTCATTTATCCACTCATTTTATTTATTTTTAATTTTAATTTATTTATTTTTTTTCTGTTACTAGGGATAAATCTGAGGGGAATTCTACCACTAAACTCCATCCCCAACCCTTTTTATTTTCTGACAGGGTCTTGCAAAGTTGCATAGGCTCGCCTGAATTTGCCCCTTTTTGGAATGATGTCCATAAAAGCTGTAGTGCAAAGGAAAGCACATTTGCTGCTGATTCTGCTATCTCTTGTTCCAATTTTGGAGCAACCACAGGGCCAGCCTTATCAGAAAGACTAAAATCAGCCCACCAGCAATGGGAATTCTGATCACAAAGGCCCAAAACCATAAGTCTTTTGAAGAAGTCAGCTCCTGCACCTTGGTGTTTAGGTTTCTGTTATCATTCTTCTGATATCTGTTTTCTTGTCCTGAGGTTTTGCCCTTGGGAGGAGAAAGAACATCATGAAACCCTCTATAATTGCACATCTTCATGACAATATTACAATGTGGGGCCATGATGGTCCCAGAGTTGTCTGGGGCCTGTTTGGCTTGGAAGATGTCTGCTGTAATTCCAAAAGAGTAGGCACCCATAAATGAGTGGGAAATTTATGTTCTAAGGATCAGGAAGTTAGAAAATCAGGTGTTGAGCTCTGATTTACACTCCAGTTGCCACAGAGTGGGCAGCATCACAGTAACATCAAATTTCTCCTTTAGTGAGCAGTACTGCCATGATGCAGAGTTCAAGCTGCCACCAGATGAAGATGTAGCTGGAGTGGTGATCCCTTGATGTCTCCCTCACTGTGGTGCCCTCATTGGCTCCAGAGCCCTGGCACAGCTGCAATCTAAGACCCCCAAACTTCACAGTACCTGGGTCCTACCCAGAGTGCCAGAGGCCATCAAGTGGCTAGGCTTGGGGATGGATGGTGTCCACAGCATGGATCTCAGTTGCATGACAGGGCAAAATGTTGAGAAAATCGACTCAGCGCCCTTCCTCCTACGCCCTCATCTGACTAGCAGACACACTCCAATACACTTTAAATTTAATTCTTGATATAAAATTTAAGTTTGGAGTGAACTGGAATAGAAATGGTGGGGGTGAGTCATGGGGCCTATCCTGTCATACACGTTCAGGCCAGGTTCTAGGGGCATCTGAGCACATTTACCTGTCTCTGCCACCATGGGGAAATTGAAAGTAAGCACAGAGCCAGACTCAAGTTAATACTTAAGTGCTAACCAATAGTGTGTGTAATTTTCCAAACTGTCATTAGCATAAATGTGAACCAATAACATTGACCCCCAAGGGGAATATATAGCCCTAGGTGAGCGTACTCCATGGACAAACTTCTGTGGAGTTTTTAGGCTTTTGTTACATCATTTGGATTCAGAACATTCAAGTCCAACCAAGGAAAATTGTCTGTGAGCTTCTGCAGTCTTCTGTAATTAATAGCTGCTTGGCTTTGGAAGTCTGTGGTTTCATGGAATCACCCACCTGCAAATCCAAGCAGGAAACTTCACTAGAATGACTTTGTAGTGGTATGTGTACTTATTAATATATATCAATACAAATGAGATTTTTTGATGGGGAAGGTTAAATAATGAAGTTTAAAAGTGATGTGAGAGTAAACTTTTCATTGACTACCAAAAAATCATTCAGCTGGTTTAGGATAGGTTGCATGTTTGAGACTAGACAACTTATTTATTGGTCTGTTGTGGAGCTTTTTTTCCTCTTAAAATAAACCCATATTCGAAAGGGTCACATCATTAACAAGACCCAAGAAAAATAACAAATTCAGAATTTGTTCTAAGAGCAGAAAGAAATGAGCAAAGTGTTGACCAATAAGTGGGAAAGAATTTTGTAATAAATATTCTGTGTTTTTTTCTCAAGATTGTTTTAGATACTTGAAATTTATGCTTTCACACAATTTTTAGAATATTTTTTGAACAATGTCACTGCAATTTTTATGGAAATTTTTAAAATAATTTGTATGTATATTATACGTGGCATTGTTTCTTTGATGTCTTTTACAGATGAAATAATGTTTCATTATTAGTGTATAGAAATGCTACTTATTTTCCTGTTGCTTTTGTATCCTGAGTCATACCGGAAATTATTAGATCTGTGTGTGTGTTTGGGGGATGTCTTCATGGTATTTTAGATACGACATCATGTCATATGAAGTTAAGAAATACTTTTATTTTTCAATCTGAATCTACCCCCATATATCAGCTCTTTCAAATTTTTTCATTTCTTTTGCCTTCCTGGAATATGCTGATCAATTTAATAAGATTGGGCATCCTTTGTTGTTAATAAGTAAACTACTAAATTCAAGGCTTTTGTTTTATGAGATTCTTTCTACTGTGGAAACAATCACATTATTACTTTATGGTATATTCTGCTTTTTCCTTTCTTAATGTTTTGGTCTTGTTATCTTGTTTGTGATGGAGAATGTATGTACTTATTCTAGGTTATTTCCTTAATACGCCTTATTATCCTTTATATTTTTATGGTAGAAATCTTAGTGTTTACTGTTTTTTATAATTCTGTTTGAGTCCTATTTTTCATAACATGGTCTAATTTCAGGTATGTTTTATTTATTTTCTTCAGAAACCAACTCAGATTATATATTTTTCCATTGGTTTAGTACTTATTATTTCACTTTATTTCTATGTCACAGTCTTTTCTTTTTTCTCTACTATTTGTATTTAATGTTCTTTTTTTCTTTTTTTCTTTTTCTTTCTTTTTTTTGTCACATTCTCCATGTTTTATTTACATAAGCAAAACATTGCTATAAATTTCCTTGTTATTTAGATGTTCTTTTAGTGTGACCCATGAGATTTGGTATGGTGTTTCTAAACATGTTCACCTCATGTTCTATTTTGTAAATTTTCCTTTGATCACTTTTGAACCATCGGTTGGTTTAGTGCATGCTGGGTTGTTTCCATCCACACACACACACACACACACACACACACACATATTTTTAAATTTTCTTAAATTCACTTTTATACTCATCCCTAGACAATAATAATGTCCCTTTCTATTTTCTTTGCAAGGAAATACATTGTCAGTTATAATCTTGCATATAATGTTATAATATTGCAAGATTCTCAAACATGCTTTTTTATTGAAGTAAATCAAATTTATCTTGTGGCAATTTTCAGAGACTGGAGCAGGATAAGATGCTGTCTAAACCCATTCACAATGCCCACTAATAGGTTAGGATTTTCTGAAAAGAATGGGTTCTAGCCAGAAAGGTATTCTTGGTTGTATTTATTTGGTCAAATAGAAGAGTGAACATAAGACTGTAGGTTGGTCTGTGTTGGGCAAGGGCACAGACAAATATCTCTGTGAATTTAGGTTAACTTTAGCATTTGTAGTTTATGTGCCCATTCATCAAATGGAGTTAATAGTTACCACCCTACAAGTACAAAATGAGTTAGCAGTCATAAAAATATTTGGATGATGAGGACCACTTTAACATATCAAAAGTCTATTTTGAGGAATAATTTATATTGTATGAAGCAATAGAATCAAGGTAACACAAATATACAATTATTATCCTAGAGAATTTGTCTAGAAAGTAGACTTGGTAAACAGATATTTGATCTTAGCTAGGCTATAATAAGACTATTGCTTAAAAACTGTATTTCTCCATTAGCCATTGTGTCAGTTATTTATATATCATGTTCCAAATTCAAAATCACTTTTTCTGCCTGCTTTGTGAAATGTACCTGAACCAATTATAAAATTTATTTCCTTAGCTCTGATATTTTATCAGTAGGGAGTGGTGAAATGACATATCAGGCAGGAAAGTCATGTTGTCATGTCCACCACCCCCTTTTTCTGTGTATTCTTTCAGCATGGTGTTCCTTGAATGTCTTCACTAGTGCATACTTTCTTTACCCATTCGTCCATATCTTCTCCTGGTGACCCCAGACACAGCTTTGTAGCAGAGTGCTTCTAGTAGGATAATTTTAAGGAGGAGCATTTGAATCAGGTTCTAGATCAGAGCTTTCTGACAAATTCCAGTGAATGAGCACCACAGCAGTTTTTCTGCCCTTTATTGAGCTATAACTGCACCCTCTATAATAAAGTGTGATCTCAGCCTTGTCTAGGAGGTACTTCCTTGGGTATTCTATCTAGGCCCTGGGGGTGGTAGTTGCTCCAAATACCCGAATTCTTTATTTTTAAAAGAATTATCTATTACTAGACAATTTATAAACACTCTAATTCCCTGTTATTCCAATTATCCACCATAGTTAATTTCTTATGTGCAACTCCCAGTTCAAATTACTGTGTGGTTTTTCTCTCCTTATTAGATCTAGTTAAATATTTCTATGAGCCTCCATATTTCACTTGCAAGACTATTTTTAAGGGATGACACTATTATGCCTATAGTTGATAAAAATTAAGACACTACATTTCAAATATTCTTTAGGGAAATGTGTTAGAATCCCAAAGAATTGAGCAGTTCTTCCTGCATGTGAGGAAGAACGGGAAGCTTCTTCATATGAGTATACTATGTGATCTCTGTGATCATATGGGATCTCTGTGTATTTGTCTCTCTTCTATATCTCTACATCCTACACCTTCACTACCTTCACTCTTAGTTATCAGTATTCTCCCATATTTGTCTTTATATTCTTAGTTTTGAATCCTAGATTTGCTTTTGACAGTCTATTGCTTGATCTCAATTTCCTTCTTGGTAAGGTAGAGATAAAAAATAAAGTAAATTAATTAAATCAAGGACATTAAAGTACTTAGTAATTAGTAGAGCACCATGTAAAATAAGGAGATATTACTTGTGCTTGTTATTTTTTTCTCTTCTATGTGTTTAAATTTTAAATTATATATGAAACCATTTCAGAAATGTCCCCTGTAGACTAAAATAAAACTTAGGTGTTTTAACAACTAAACTACACTAGCAAACTATACGTGACAGCCTTTTTCATGAATGGCATTGAACTGGCAGAGGACAGTTGGATATATGGTACATACTGAGTGTTCAATAAATATAACCTGGATAAATAAAAAGTAGGGAGGAAAAAAAAAGAGAGAGATCCTAGCCTCTGGCCTTAGGTCCTTAAATGTCTCCTCCCTCTCACACCTATCATTCTTGAATGAAAAAGCAAAACTAATACCTTACAAAATCTGCAGTGTGGGGACTGAGAGTAAATGGATTTGGAAAATCTTTGGGAAAACATGGAAATTTTCTAAAACTATTATAGTATTATTTTCATAACTCTACAAAATTACTAAAAACCATTGAATTTTACACTTATGCCAGGTGAATTTTATAAAAGGTAAGTTATATAAGGCTACATAAAAAATTCAAATTACATTTTATTTTAAAAGCTTTGAGTGCCTACAGAGGTGCTTATAACTTAATAAAACACACACACACACACACACACACACTATATATATATATATATATATATATATATATATATATATATATATATATATATATTAGATAAAGCTGAATGTATTAGAGTGTATTAGAATATATTAGATAAAGCTGAATATTGCTAAAATAGGGGAATAAAACAAGATTCATGAATTCCAAGGTAAGCCAGCTGATCTTGTAGGATCTAAGCTTCTATTTGTTAAATGTGTCTGGTGCTAGGCAATTTACATATATTATCAGATTTCACTTTTAAATTTCTTTCTTCTCTCTCTCTCTCTCTCTCTCTCTCTCTCTCTCCCCCAGGCAATTGAACCTAGGGGTACTTAAACACTAAGCCACATTCACAGCCCTTTTCAAAATATTTATTCATGGAAAGGGTCTCATTAGGTTACTAAGAGCCTCACTGATTTGCTGAGGTTGGCTTTGAACTCCAGATCCTCCAGCCTCAGCATCCGGAGCCTCTAGGATTGCAGGTGTGCACCACCATGCCTGGCTATGTGTATTCTTAAATTATTTTATTATGTCTTGGACTGATTTTCAAAGTAATTTGTTTGAGGACAAGTTTATATTCCAATGTTTTGTTCTTTTTTAATTATTTGTTTTTTAGTTGTAGTTGGGCACAATATCTTTCTTTCTTTCTTTCTTTCTTTCTTTCTTTCTTTCTTTCTTTCTATGTGGTTTTGAGGATTGATCCCAGGGCCTCACACATACTAGGTGAGTGCTCTACTGCTGAGTCACAACTCTAGCCCAATATTCTGTTCTTTAATTGAAACTCATGCCTATTATTTGTGTGAGCCAGTGATGGTAATATTCAGATAGAAAATTCTTGTTTTTTTTTTACAGCTTCTTATGCATATGCTATTTTTGTAGACATTAATGGATACTTGCATTAGGAAACATGGGTAAATATGTTTTAGCTCAGATTTAGGGTAAATAGAAGAATGGTATGATAATCTCCATATTAAAAAAGGAAAATTATTCATTCACCAGTTGGGTTTAAAACATTCTAGGGTATGACATGCTTGTTTGCATTTAGGAATAAATGTAACATACTGTTTAAATTAGAGATGGTTATTCTTCAAACACAAAATGTTTTATGAAATCACAGAATGAATGCATCTCCAAGTGGAAGATGTTGCAAAGTGTAAGTGATTATGAGCCCACCTTAACATACTTGTCTTTACAGCTTGGATTCTATAAGATGCTCCCCAAAGACACTTAACTTTTCTCTTCAGAAGTTAGGAAGAATAGACCTTCATATTTATTAGAAAAGTTCATTCAGTTTCAAATTTTTCTGAGGAGTTTATTCTTTTTTCATTTGCAGATGAGGTGGAAACTTCCTCTTTCTTTGGAAATAAAATGTGTGAGGATAGTTTGTGCAGCTTTAAAAAATAGCCCTTTTTAGGTCACCATTTTCTTAGGTAAGGTATACATTCTATTAGAAGTAGACAAACAGACACAATTTGAATAGATTTGCTACTTTTTCTAATGCTTGTTAGAAAAAAGAACATGCCTGGTTGTGCCATACTTAAATTATATAGATGTTATTACTGAAGTTAAGACTAGAGTAGGTGACAACACCCTATCCAGACTAAGTGATGAATTACTGGTGCAGTACTCAGGTATGCCCAAGAAAGAGTTGCTTCATAAAAAACATATTTAGTTTTAGATAACTTTATTTTATTTATTTTTTTCTAATTGAAGCTGAGGATCAAACCCAGTGCCTCACACATTCCAGGCAAGCACTCTGCCAAAGAGCCATAACCCAAGCCCTGTTACTGCATTTTATACGGATACAGTAAAATCCTATTTCAGAAAGTAGTAATAATTAAATATACAACATGTTTGCACATAATTGTGAATTGGGATAAAACCTGTGCTTGGTTTTTTCTTCCTCTTTCATTGTTCAAGTCAACATGGGTTAATAGATAAAAATAAAACTTTTAAAATATAAAGGTACATATTGTGAGAGAAATGTTAATACAAGGGGATGATAAAATCAGTTATGTATCTTTAGATAGATATAAAGACCAAATATAGTAATTGCCTGAATCATCTACTACTCTTATAGAAAGACTAGCTCTAAAGAAAACAATTATCACACAAATATGATAAAAATTATTTGAAGTCTGCTTTTTCATAAGCATGTTGAGAATTATCCTACTTTCTTGTATGCCATAGGTTTAGGTATATACATTCTGGTGGGATTCTTTTTGACCCCAAGTGTTGTTTTGAATCAAACATACAAAGAATGTTGCACAAAAAATATAAAAAGTGTTTCCTCAAAAATTTCAACATAGAATTAATCTTATGATTAATATGATTAATAATATTCTAATTAATATGATTAATATGATTAATCATATTCTACTCCTTGATACAAACTCAAAAGAATTGAAAATTAATAACTGAAACAAATTTACACATATGTAAAACTCTGTACAGGGTAGCACTATTCACTGCAGCCAAAGGGCAGACAGACGAGAATGGGGATCAATTTCTTGATGGGTATGATTCTTCTCTTGGGGTGATGGCTATATTTTGCAATAAAATAGAAAGCATGATTTCACAACATTATGAATGCACTAGATACCCTGAATTGAATTGTTCATTTTAAAGCCATTATTTTTGTCATGAGAATTTTACCTCAATAAAAATAATGCAAAGAAGTATTCTGTAGTGTGGTATGTGTAATAAATAGAATGTTAGGTTATGCACAAGCATTACCTATTATAGGAATTACATAACTTTTCATTGTTTTCTTTTTATAGTAAATTACATTAATTTTCCACATGCAAAAATATATATTTTTTTCTTTTAAGATAAATGTCAACTTTAAAAGTATTAATGTAAAAGAAAGAGATAATAAAGATGCCACTGGGATGACAAATGAAGACAATTAAGAGATGAGTAAAAAAATTAAAAAAAATACTTCAAGAAGCACTGTATTCTATGTTCAAGCCAATTAAGTTTTAATGAGAACATATTGGGTATAAGCTGTTGTTCATCAAAGTTGAACAAAATTTGTTTCTTGCCATCAGGACTTTCATCTAATAATCAGTGATAAACCACATTTGTAAATAATTTTAGGCAGAGGCTAAATGTGCCAAGTGCTCTAAACGACTTGAGGACAAGATAAGGAACCTATTTGATTACTAGTTCCATTCAAGAAAATGCTGTTTATAGTTATACAGAGAAAATGAGCTAAAGCCAAAAAAGCACAACTTAGTTTGGGCATTGTTGCTTGGTATAAGGGATATTGATGGGACACCATTTTAGAAAGCAATTTGCCTTCAAAGTTAAAGGTGAGGAGCAGCAGGTAATTAATAAAGGCACAAGCCATGTATTTAAGTTCTATGCATTGTGTTCACTTCTGCCTGTATTTTTTTTCTATCTGAGTAACCTGATAGTTACCTGGGCTCCTCCTCCTTGAAGATAATATGCAAAAGGACTTCAGAATGTGGACTCTGGAGCTAAATTGCCTTGGTTAAAATTTCAGTTCCATTAGTTATATGTCATGTAAAGTTAGTCACATCACTTGATATTACTATCTTAGTTTTCCATCTTTTAAAATAAAAATATTATTGTTATCTACATTACAAAGTTGTAATAAGGATTAAGTCGACTGATTAAGTGGATAAAAATAAACTATTTTTATTGTGGTGCTTCCAGAAATGGCCATTAAGAAATATATAGTCAAATTAATTCCCCTGTACAGTATCTTGTCTATGAAAATATTGGAGTTTGAAGATTTAAAAATGATTATTACTTGAAGAAATAGCTCATGGAAATGAGAGCAGTAGACTTTAGAGTACATCTTCTAACTAGCTGGGCAGACTTTTTACACCTCAACTCCTTGATATTCTCACCTACTGGGTGACTCTTGCCTTTATTTGTCTGTATCTTACCTTTGTCTGCTTCTTACCTCCAATCTGAGAGTCAGAAATTACAATTTAGGTGAGCAACAATGGTTTCAGGGTCTATATTGAAGAAAAAAAGAAATGTTCTATCTCAGACAGATTTAGGTTATACTTAATTATTTCTTCACAATTCATAGGTTGCTTTTTTAAAACACACACACATACAACCTGAAATGTTTCAATTATCTTTTATTTGAAATTTCCACTGAAATCACAAAGAAATGTAAATGTTTGATGCATACTGTTATATCTCATCAAAATGATATGATCTGTATATTATATTATTTCTACCTAATAAACCAGAACCCATAGTATTTCTTTAAAAAAAATCTTACTCTCAAAGACATAAATTTTTATCTTTTTTACACACCATATACCAGTATGGCTTCCAGGGAAATATTATAAATTTTATTAAGAATTTTTAATAGTTTAGGTAATCAAATAAAGTCATGGGTCAAAAATAATTTGCCCAACTGACTCCTTCTTTACAATTAATGCACTATGGACAAATACTTATAAAAGTGTTTTTACAGAACATTTTTTATTATTCACATTAACACAATTGTCTGTGGCTAGATTATGAAATTACTTTGTGATCTCTGAACATTATAGTAATCTTTATTAAAATAGTTTCTTAGGAGTGTTGTAAAATGGTGGGTCCTGAGAAGACATTTCAGGAGAAAAATCTAGTACTATTTCTAGAGTTAAAGACTGCTTTTATACAGTTGAAGTATGATCATTGTATGTCTTGAAATAAATACCAAATTCCCTGTAATGCAAGAAGAACCTCAGTGAGAAATGGAGAATGGCCCAATACCTGCAAAATCCACACAGGGAAACATTCAGCTCACACTGTTCACAGTTCAATCCCAGGAAGAGGATAAGACTTTGCTGCCTTGTGCCCATTGGAAATTGAAAACAATGTATTCCAGTTCACACAATGGAGATCCAGTTGTTGTGATCTCACTCCAATGGGAAACAACATTCCTGGAGACAATAATATAAGTGTTGATATTTATATTGCTGTCAACACTCCTGACAGCAATGTAAATTACAAAAACAAAACAAAACAAACAAACAAAAAAAAACAGAGGCAGGTTGTCAAGAAACTATAGGCCAGTACACCTCTATCTATGTGGGATGTGTACTCTTTACCCTACTTTTATACTCTTCTTTGCCACCTCCAACATTGTGAGCTCCTGAGAATTTTCCATTTCAGATATACCATCACACATATTTTATTCTTTCCTAAAAGTATTTCATTTGGGGCAATGATAAATTTATCTCATTGCTTAGGATGGAATATAGAAGTATATGTGTGTAACACATGCTCACATGCACATTCTGTGCATTTTCATGTTTTTATCATCGACATATTCAATCCTTAACCCTAACCCTAGAAAATATTATCTATATTTCCTAATATTATTGATATAATTAACCTAATATAAAAGAAATACAGTTAGACCATATGAGGCTTTATGAATTTTGACTTACTTTTTCCACTTTGATTGGTATGTCTTACCAAAATATTTACATATTCATTATGATATTTATTCAGGAATCTTCAAATTGAGAAAATGCATAATATCCTGTGTCAAATTTCTCTCTCTCTCTCTCTCTCTCTCTCTCTCTCTCTCTCTCTCTCTCATTATAAATTGCTTCACATTGGAATGTACATTCCAATGAGTTTTCTAATGTTGGAAGGTACCAATTCTTTAACCACAACACTAAGAATAAATTTGGACTGAAATAAAAATTCAAAATTCAGCCTAAACAGACCTTCATCAATAAACCAGTATGTGCATGTATATGGATCCTTTTGCATATGTTCACAAGTTCAATAAAAGAATATTCACATTTCTTGGTATAATAATCATTTAAAACTACTCATACTAAGCCCATTCAATATTGAATAGAAACCCTAATATAACCACTGTAACTATACATACTTTATCATCAAATTATGTATATTCATACTAGATGGGATGGACATTTTACGTATACTTTCCTTATCACTTATACATTAGCATTTAAATTAGTTTATATTCAACATGAGATACATAAATTCAACCCCAAGTTCAAAAATCAATGTACATATGATTGCCTTTAAGTAAATTCTTGTTTCTGAACACATATATCCATACATGTTTTTCTACTCATTTTAAAATGAACATTCTTTTAATCATACTTAATTTTGGAAAATATATGCAATCTGTTATCAAAACCTGAACAAACTCATTATGCAATACTAAACCTCATATTACCAAAGGAATTAGAGTAATTTTGAATTCATGCCTGAACATAAATATCAGATTCCATGTATATGTAAAACATAATTTAATTTTTTTCTTTTTAAATTTTCATGAAATATATTATATATTTATCCTAGGATATATTTATGCATTATCAAAGGATAAATTGATATACATGGAACACATCATATATTCATATAAAAGCACTATAGATTTTAAACATTTTCAGAGATATGGTGAAAAAATACACATGTTACCTGATATAAATTTTCATTTCATAGCATTAAAGTTACTGACAGAAAATTCAATACAAATCTTGAACTTATGTTTATACCAAAATTGAATTTGAAGTAATATCCAGTATTCCTATGAACACAGATGTGTCTCTTGAGTAATACATTCAATATTCAATGTTATTGGTGCCTGAAGATTTTGTATCTTCTTCATATTCTATATTCTGCTATTCCCCTTTAAAAAATACTAATAATCACATAACTCATAGATACATTGTTATATCTCAGAAATAGTGTATTTTATGAAATTTTATACATATTTTCCAATGTACCTTATTAGGAATCCTCATGTGGGCAGACAATCACATGCACTATCTAACAAAAAACCTATTGGAAAAGAAAATTTAATACTAATTAACTCATTCTTCTTCCTAAATATACATTGAAAACCTACATACTGTGCACATATAAGTGAATATTGACTTAGATATTCAATTATCAATGGTTCACTTCCTGTGTCATCATTTCTTGACTTATAAGATACATCAGCATGTCGAAAAATTCAATATGTATCAAAATTTCCCACCTAATGTCCTTCTATGATTCACATAATACATAGTTTCATGTTTTGGCTCAAGATTTTCACTGATGTATTCTTATGAATATTCATGTTTCCCAATACCAATATTCTTCCTCTGGAATGACTTCTCACCCTAACCAGAATGTCATGTTAACACTAAGCTAACTCTATTATCTCAATCGAATTTCACATAAGAGCATATATAGAGTTGATGTAGCTGTAGAAGTATATAGGGAATCTTAGATCTGCTGATAACCTCAAATGTAGATGCCAGAATAATCCCTGGGGAATATGAAAAAAGCTACGTAGGCCCTGAGAGGATATTTTCAAGGTTAAAAAAAAACATAATCAGAATGACAGGATGAGTTTTAATGAAGCTCTATCTTCTCAATCTAGGGAAGATGGACAGAACCAGGCATACCTGGATACCTGATTCTGGGTGTGTTGGTCTAAGTTTGTCAACTTTTAAAAATGTCACAGAAAGAATAATGCACCCTCCTTCTCATGGGGTCCTTGGAAACACCTGATAGGAGAGAGTGGTTGCCAAGGAAGTGACCTTATCTCACTTCCTTCAGTTGAGTGACCTCAACTCACTTTCTTAGTGATGAAATTCTCTGAACTAAGAAATCAGGTAGCTAGGCACCCAGAGGCAGAAACAGTTCCAGTCTTCTCACTTGTTTGGTCTCAGCAAGTACAGAGTCCTAATTTCTTTGTATCTACAGAAATGTGGATGGCCAAATTTCACAAAAGCACTGAGAAGGGGCATTTCCTGACAATGAAAACACAGGATCATGACTGGGTCCTGAAAACACTGGTGAGTTTGCCCAAAGATACTGGAGCTGATACAAAAGAGGCTATTATAGGTGAACAAAGTTTAACACACCAGTCAGATGACACTGTGGATGGACACAGGCCCTCTCCAGGGGTGTGTGTGTCTGTGTGTGTGTGCGTATTTGTGGACATGTGTTTTTGTCTTACATTGCCTAAGAATATGAAGGGGAAAGCATTTGTTTCATTTTTATTTGACTAAATTGTAGTAAGCTGTTATGCTGAAGGCTATTATTTCAGTGTTGATATATCTATCTTCATGTGACATCCTTTAAAGAAGAAAAAAGAATGCAACAGTGGATGTGTTCTGTCTAATAAAACATTCCCAGCACTCATCCTAGCATATTAATGAATGGACAGCTACTTGCCTTGTGGATGGGAAAGACCTACAATGTTTATTTATTTGTGTATATTTCCTTAAATTTGGCCACTACAGAGATGGTGCTGGTGGATTTGTGTAAAAATGTTTACCATCTCCAAACCCTCTGAAATGGCAATATATGGGCTACATGAGCATCACTGTGAAACTCAGAAATCACTGTAGAAGGTAAGATTTTCAGGATTCAAGCAGGATAAGCAATTGAAGAAAATTATTGCCATAGCTTTGGTTCTGTTAAAAAAAAAAAAAAAAAAAAAAAAAAAAAAAAAAACTCTGTCCAGAGCTTTTATTATTTGCTGTTGTTCTGCTCTCCTCAGATAAGGAAGTCCTTTGCCTCAGGGTTCTCTTTTGTGATGCCTCAGGAGAATAACTTTATAAATTTGATTAAATGGGCTGCATCTGTTTCTCAGTGCTAAAGCACTTGTCTCACCTGTGTAAGGCACTATTTGAGATTCTTGACAACACTTAAAATAATTAAATGTATTGTTTATCCATCCCAAAGTAATGTTATTTTTTTTAAAAAAAATTGGGTGAAGATTCTCCATTGCATCATGTAGGATTTCAGACATTTATAGAATTAGAACAATGACCATTTAGGTCCATCGCATGTGTTTGCCCTTGCCCTTAAGTAACTAAAACTTAAGTGTTTTAGTTTTTCTAGCTTAAAATCACATAAGTCAAAACAAAACAACAACAACAAAAACCTTACCATTGGCAAAAACTAGACATCTCATTTGGGTTGAAGGGAAGTGTTAACTCTGAGCCCATTTCAACTTCCCTCATTCTCAGGAAAGTTATCTAACCCACCATGACTTTAGGCAAACAAGAAGCATGGGTACTTCCATTTAAAACAATCCTGGACTTGTGTAGGTATGGAAACCTTCAGCCAAATTTTTAAGGTGGTTGCTTACAAGGAAGAGATGAGAGGACTTGGGCTATAAGGGAGGGTTCCAGTATGAATTATGGTCATTTGTGTTGTGGTTGAAAGAGATAGTTGGGTAAACCTCAGATGTAACAGTGGTGGGAATCTCACCAGAGAACTGTCTTCTGGGCTTACCCAAGAAGTATTACAGTGAATTGTGTTGGCATTTCAGGAACCACAGCATCAGAGGTGTCCTTGGAAAATGAGAGCAAGGCCCAGTGTGTATTTCTCCATCACTTTAGGAATCTCAGCTTTGATTTTATACATTATTCTTTATAGAGCCTTGTGAGCCAAGGTGAGAGCCTGAAGCATGCATGTTCCTCCAATTTTTGACCCATTGGATTGGCTGCATGTGGCTTTGGGGATGTGATGTGGAAAGCCCTCTCTGCATGTGTTCTATATATGTTCTATATACGTTAATTCTAAAGGATGACGCTCACCACTTCTTGGCCCCTGTCTCAGTCCAAACCTTCCCTAGCCACCTGATTCATTGTTGAAATATACCTATGCCTATAGTCTCAAAATTATCGAATTCCCATGACCTGGTACCTCTGGAGCACCTTAGAAGCTTTCATTTCTCATCATGACAGAATTACAGTGGGAATTCATTGACCACAACTCATGAAAATCCTGGAGATAACAGATCCAGGAAGTTTTAGACTACTGATGAAGGACCTGGGGCAAAAGAGAGTAGGTGTTGGCCAAGAAATATGTGACAAGGCCATGTATCTTTTGCATTGCCTTCTAAACAGTATGTTTCTGACATCCTGAAGCCAGTAGACTGCCATATGTGAAGGCATGTTATTTTGGGTATTGGTAGGATCTACGCTGAGAATCAGGTTTCTAGTCTGAAATAAGAAAGAAAACAGGGCAGTGTTTTCTCCTGCAGAGCTTGATTCACCACCTGTGATTTCATGCTCTCCAGCACCATGTCCCAATTGACCTTCATATTCTTCTTAAAGCAAATACCAAATCCCTATGGTGGAGTTTGAACCACAGGGAAAATTTGAGGATATCTCAATGGCTACACAATGCACACAGAAAGAAATTCAGCTCCCAGTGGCCCCGGTTCACCTCTAGGAAGAGGATTCAACTGTGCTGCCTCAAGCACATTGGAAAGAGAAAACAATGTCTTTCAGATCACAATAACAGAGATCCAGCTGTGATGGTGCCAATGCCAAGAAGACCAATGCTCCTGACAGCAATATAAATTCCAAGTACCAAAAACTCAGAAGCAGGCTGTCAAGAAAGTGTTAGGTCAGCTCACCTCCATGTTTGTGGAGGACTTACCGTCTACCTTACTTTTACACACTTCTCTGCAAGATCAGTCCTTGTGAGCTCTTGAGCATATCCCATTCCAGATACTCCATTGCAAATATCATTCTTCTTCCCTCTCTGTGTTTGATTTGGGGTGATGCTAATTTCATGTCATTGCTTAGGAAGGCATTTGGAAGACTATTTGGGTAACATATTCTTGTAGGGCCACTCCCTGCATTTTCATATTGTATCATTGACATATTCAATCATTAATCCTAACCCTAATCCTTCTAAATATTGTCCACATTTTTATAAAGCCCGCCTAATTTTCTCTTAAGATTGGGAGCCATCTTGCCACAAAGGCATGAAAACCTAATATCAGTTTTACTATAAAATATTACAATTTCTAAGCTTGCTTTGAATGCCTGCCCATGCCTTGAACCTACCCATTCCCAGCTTTCCTTAACCAGATAACAACCATTTCTAAAACTTTCATGGCACCTCATAAATCCTGGCTCTTACTGGCCAGATAATGACCCTCTCTGAAGCTCTAAGGACCTTCATATATTCTAATGCCAGGGCCAGCTAAAATAATAACCAGCCTTTGTGTTATGCTTGTCAAAATTTTGTCATCTGAAAGTTCCTTATATCCCCCCCCCCTTTGTGTAACTTTCTGTGCTGTAAAGCTGTGCTCCAAAGCTGTGCTCCTAGAGAGCTGCTCCTGTCTTCTGTTTTGGTGGATTTGGGGAGAGACAATCTGGCCAGTCAAAATTATAAGATTGCTTTAATTTGACTTTAATAGGAGATATGTGAGTGTGCCACAAAGAAAAGGTGGTCTTTTCTTTGCATCATGGTTTAACATTTTGGAGTTCCCAATGAGACCAGAGTGTGAGATTGGACTTCAAGATCAGACTGCCAAAAATTCTGAAGCCAGTCCTTTGCTCTGTGGCTCCAGGCTGAAGATCCACTCTATGGGGTGTGAACCTTGAGACATTCCATGGCCCTGGAGTGAGCCTTCAGTTCCTCAAAGTGTTGAAGTGAATTGCTTCCCTAAAACAATTATCAAGCATTTGGTGGAGGAAGTCTCCATAGGTAAGTGGTGCTGTTATAACATCTGGGGTTTGCTTAAGGGAGATGTCTTCTGAAGACCTAGAGGTGGCCTAGCAAGGAACACATATACTCCTCTCCAGGACAGTAGTGAAATAATGTTCTGTTCTCTGTACTGTTACTGTAAGGAATTCCTCTGGAATGGCAGAGAGGTGGTCAATAGGCCACATAGGTTCTCCTGCCTCAGATACTTAGCAAGATGTTGCAGTGCTCCTCAGTTTGGCACCTTGTTTTTGTTTTGTTTTGTTTTGTTTTGGGGGGGTTCTTGTTTTCTTGTGTCTTGTTCTGCATTCTATATGGTTTTTTTTTTCTGACTTTTTGCTGTGTGTCTTCTCTAGTAGAAACTTAAGATAATTGAAACATCAAAATGCATAAAGCATGTAAGCCTGACACCCTTTTGAGCTGTGTTTTAAAGAACTTTGATAAAATTTAATCTCCTTTGTTAAGCAGGATTAGGAAAGCAATATTTTCTTTTCTTCCCCTAGTTGGCTGCCTTGAGTAATACACTGCAGAGGGAAATGCCTGCTGGGAGTCTAAGAACTGAATATCTCTCAAATCAACAAGTCAATCCTAACCTGTTATCAGGCACCCTGGGAACCCCTACCGAAATTAACTCTGAAAAAAACTCCTTAAAATCCCTTAGCTTTATAGTTCAAGAGAGTCTCAACCCTTGGGATGGAGTCCCCTGTGTTTCTCCTTTGTTAGCAAAGCAATAAACCTCCCTTTTTCTTTTTATCAAAACCCCATACTAATTATTAAGTTGACATTAATTGGCTTTGAGGACAGGAACTGAACTTTCTGTTACAAATATTGACATCCCAAGGGGGACTGTTCCGCTCCTGCTCCGCTCTCTTGGGGAAGCCTAGCACGCCAAACAACTGCATGCGGAGAATGTAAGATGAACTTTTTGAGAGCTGACTACTGAAAAGTTAGGAGATTTGTGAGTGTGCCTTGAGACTAACAAACCAGATTAGATAATGCTATAAGTAATAGGGGGAACTGAGGGACTCCCAGCAGCAGCTAAAGCCCCTTTTGCTTTGGGGAACTCCTGCCTTCCTTCTCTGAACTATAAGGATTGCTCCACCTCTATCTACTTAAAAAAGGGGACACTGAATTCAGTAAAGTCACCACATTGAGACCCTTGATTTTACATTTCTGGTTGCCCCTCTGTGAGAACATCTGGTACCCTCATGGGGACATCTATGGTGCCACTGGTGTAGGAGTCATAATTAAATTGGAGTTAGAAACATGGGGAGATTTTTCTCTTACTGGTCAGTTTTTTTTTTTGTTCAAGGTTTCTGTTTGTTGGCCATAGTCTGTAGCTCTTTTCTGTCTGCCTGTCATTGTTTCTTTTTTTGTATCTATTTGTGGCCTTTTAAGACATGGATAGTAATGTGTTGATATAATAGATTGCTTCTTGGAAATAATCTTGGCTTAATGGACTACCTATAGATGTAAATGTGTCTAAAAGATGATGTTTTACTCTAACAATCTGGTATATAAATGGGTTTTCAAAGCATTGCACAATCTTGCAGTTAAAGGTTGGGTTGTCAGAGATAAAATAATTAATAAAGAGTCTTAACAGTCAAAAACTGAATTGGATGCAAAGGTGCTGCCTCTAATGCATGAACACAGCAGGACTCTCGGGAGGATTCCCTCCCCTTCTTCCAGCTCCTCTTTATCCTCTCATTGTGGTGCTGGTGCCACTGTGCCACTTTTTTTTCTTTATATAGGATGATATGAGCACCTGATGGCTACTTAAATACCTCTAATGCATCTGCAAGTCTTCAAAATTCAGGTAAAAGTTTTCCCAGCCTAGGTAGCCCTCAATTGACATTCAAAAAAAAACAGGCATGTTGGGCTCTGTCTGCCAAGGCCATTTCCTACTTTTCTGTCCAGGTCTAGAGAGCCATTAACATGAATACACAATGTCCCAATTTCTGATCTGCCTTAGATGTGTGGAGATAACTTTTGCCAAACTTCAGCTTAAAAATGTCCTTAGTGTGCTTCTTCTGCTTCCATGTGAGGTACCAAAAGTAAATTTTTTCTTGACTAGAAACGTCAACTTTTCTGTTCTCACCTCTTGCCTTAGACCTCTCAAAATTAACTAAACAGCCTATTATGAAAAGGTTTACTCCCCCTCAGTTATGAACAGGATTTTAGAGCAAGATGTATCCTGTTTGTCACTGAAAGAGGAAGACAAGTCTTTAAGGTATAAGCTTTAAAAGAGCATTATATCAAGCTGGTGTTCTCCAAACTAAAGTTGTGTAGTAATTTTAGGCTTAAGAGAATAACATTTGAGATTTATTTATATCATCTAACATTCTATAACTGAACCTTATATCAATAAGATATATAAAGTTTTATGTTACATTTTACACTGGGGTACTATTGAAATATATTTTTAAGTTAAAGAGAGCCTAATCTATGTAAAAGTTAATATTGTAAAACACAAACATTTTGATACTTTTCCACAAAAAGTTAAAAGCTTTCAGCCTTTCTTTAATTGATGTTTTAAATATGATATCATATTGTGTTAGGTAATATTCATGTGACCTCAAACAACAATTTATATAAACTTTATAAAATTATATTGAAGAAGCAAAGATCAGCTTCAGAACTAGAACACTTACTTAAGATTTATAAAGAGCCCCACCTTATCTAAGATAATATTCTGTGTCCCTTCTCACTACATTTCAAAATGACTCCAGAGTAGGCCAGTTTTTAGTTCATTTAAAGTTGTGTTCAAAAGTTTCATTTTTGTTTGTCTGTTTGTTTGTTTTCTGTCAATATTACCAGAATATCAAACAGGGGATATAATGTATATCTTAGCCAGAATTCAAGGTGGCTATTACATGAACTAAATATGTTTTTACTCTTGTTAATTTTACTTTGTAGTTTCCTTATAAATGATCTAAAGATTCCCAGTTAGTGTTTTGCAGAGGTATTGCTTTAAGAACACACTACAGGGGTTAATTTAAGATAATAAGCCTTCACCTACAGGGACAGATAGGATAATACAGACCCCAATTAAGGGTACATTATTGTAAAGTTATAGTTATTAAAGCCCAGTACTTTTAATAAAAGACCGGTGAGACTTATTTGCTAGATGTTTAAAATCAAGACTTAACAATTAAAATTAAATTAAAAGCACCAAGAAAACCAGTATTTGGCTTTTGCCCTTTGGGTCAGTCTAAATCCAGGTAACTGGAGACTTCTCTAAAGAACTTTGCACCTCTGGGCCACATAACCTCTTGATCAAGGACGTTAATGATACCCCTGGAGAACAGAAAGCTAATCAGTGCATTTGCTGTGAAGACAAGGGTCATTGGATAGGGGAGACATCCCTGATGCTTCCAAGGGAGGCCACGTGTTCAAGCAAGACCCGGACCCACCCTAACACAAATGATACTAACAGAACTAAGAAGCTGCTCTCAAGTTCACCCAAGAGTGACTCCCATGAAAACCCAGCTGACTGTTAACAATAGATAGAAACAAAAGTTAGTTTTACTGCTTCATCTTAAATACTTAAAACAGGTAAAACTAAAACACAGCCATTCCTGAGCATTTTGGATAATAATAATAATAATAATAATAATAATAATAATAATAATAACTTAAGGTATACACCCTGTGTTAGCCCCCCAAAATAAGTAATACTGGGGGTACAAAGAGGGATACTAAGGCAGGAAAAGCTGATAACTATCAAAAGAGACTATCAAGAGGAACTGCCAGTGTTAGAAGTTTTTAGTTAATTTAAGACCTACAGATATTTCTTACTTACAAAGGTAGGCTTGATATTTGCTAGTATGATTATCCAGCCCTAAGTATTAGAAATAAAGGGATCTCTACTAGACATGGAGGTCATATTGGCAATATCTTACAAGATCAGATGACATTGAGTAGCTTAATTACATCTCCTGGAAATGGACATTAAACATTAAATGTTGTGTTTGCATTTCTGATAACTCTAAAAATGTTAAAGATTTACATTCCTATATAAAGGCCTTGTCCACTCTGGCCTTATTATGAGGACAGCATCTCCATCTTCATGATATTCATTGACATGTTCCAGAAGTGGCAATATTTGTTCAGTACTCATGTTGTTGTTTCTCTTCCATAGAAGTACCCATCTGCATAGGACTTTACAACCTGTTTTTCCCCAACCAGACTTCAATCTTACCTAAACTTCCACAGTGCCCCCTCTCAGCTCATAAGAAGCCAAAATAAGTGTTTCCCCTCTTCTAAACAATGGAGTCAAAAATAGACAGTTAATATAAATGAGTAAATTAAATCAGGTCGGATCAGGGAGGTGAGTTTTGAGTAAATTTGAGAAGTTGGGTACTGTTACCTGAAGGATTAAAATTCCCTCAGTGCTCTTCCTCTACTCTATCAAATATTTCAAAAGGACACATAAGACAAGGGGAAAATGATAAATCAAGCATAATCCCCTCGTAAGAATTTCACCACAAAGACATGAAAAGCTAATTTTGGCTTTACTATAAACTACTGTGATTTCTAAACTTGCTTGGAATGCCTCCCATGCCTTGAACCATGCCCAGCTTTTCCTGACCAGATAACAACCCTCTATAAAATGTTAGTGGAACATCATAATTTCTGGCTCTCTCGGGCCAGATAATGACCATCTCTGAAGCCCTAATGACTCTCATAAATTCTGATGTCAGGGCCAGATAAAATATTGACCAGTCTTTGTGTTATGCTTGTCAAAATTTTGTTAACTGTAAGTTATCAAAGCCCCCTTTGTGTAGCTTTCTGTGCTATAAACATGTGCTCCTGGAGAGTTGGGGAGGGATGGCTGTCTTCTGTTCCCATGGTTTATGGGAGACACAGCCTGCTGGTAGAAATTATAAGCATGCTTTAATTTGATTTCAATTGGAGTGGTGGTCTTTTTTTGCATCATAGTCTAACAGAGGCTGCACCCATCTTCCTGTGACTTTTTCAAAAGTTGACAAAGTTAGACCAACACACCCAAATCAGGTCTCTAGACAGGCCTGGTTTTGTCCATCTTCCCTGGATGGAGAAGATAGATCTTAATTCAGGATCATCCCCACATTCGGACCATAATTTTTTGTCCTGGAATATGTTTTCTGACCAAGGTTTCATTTTGAAGAGAGGCAGAGTATTATTTTTAACCATTGATGATACATGGAAAAAAGTATAATGAATGTAACTAGTTTGGAATGACTTACCAATCAGGATGGAAAAGAAAAGTCAATATGAAGGTCAACTGGGACATGGTGCTAGAGAGCATGATATCACAGGTGGTGAATCAAGCTCTGAAGGATAAAAACCAACCTGATAGCTATCACATACATCTTTCTTATTTTAGACTAGAAACCTGATTCTCAGCATTGTTCCTACCAATATTTATAATAGGATGCTTTCACATACGGCAGTCTACTGGCTGCATGATGTCAGAAACATGCTGTTTGGAAGGCAATGCCAGAAATACGTGACCTTGTCACATATTTCTTGGCCAACACCTACTCTCTTCTTCCCCAGGTCCTTCATCAGTACTCTCAAACTTACTGGATCATTCATCTCCAGAATTTTCATGAGTTCCTGTCAATGAAGTCCCATTCTGATTCAGTCATGATGAGCCCTGGGAGTTTCTGAGGAGCTCCTGAAGTTCCAAGTCATGGGAATTTGATAATTTTGAGACTGTAGGCATAGGCATATTTCAACAATGAAGCAGGTGGCTAGGTAGGGTTTGGATTGAGATGGGGGACAAGAAGGGGTGAGCAATCTCCTTTAGCTGTAACATAGATAGAACTCTTACCACAAGGGCTATCCACATCATATCCATGAGGCCACATGCAGCTGTTCAAATGGGTCAAACTTGGGAGAGACTTGCATGCTTCAGGCTCTCACTTTGGCTCACAAGGCTCTAGAGAGAATAATGTGTGAAATGATAACTGAGATTTCTAATGTATTGTAAAAATCTACACTGAAACTTTCTCTCACTTGCCAAAAACATCCTTGATGGTGGGGTACAAAAATGGCAACTCAATTCACCGCAAAACTTTTTGGGTAATCCTCATAACACAGGTCTCTGATGAGATTCACAAGACTGTTACATCTGAGTTTTACCCAGCTATCCCTTACAATCACCACACAAATCACCATAATTTATACAGGACAATTTCTCTTAGCCAAAGTCACCTCGTCTTCTTCCTTATAAACAATCATTCCAAAAAACTGGCTGGAGGTTTTCACACTTAACAAGTCCAAGATTGTTTCAAAGGAAAGTACCCATGCCCCTCAATTACCTAAAGTCATGGGGGGTAGATACCCCTCTTGAGACCATTGGAATTTGAAATGGGCCCAGAGTTAATAATGCCTTTCAACCCAAATTAGATGACTAGTGTCTGCCAATGGTAGGTTTTTTATTTTATTTTTCTGTCTATGTGATTTTAAGTTAGAAAAATGTCAAACACCTAAGAATTCAATACTTAAGTGCAAGGACAAACACATTGGACCTAAAGGGTCATTGTTCTAATTTAATGAATGTCTGAAATTTTACAGGATGCAATGAAGGGTCTCCACCCAAATTTTTATTGATAATATTACTTTGGGATGAATAAACAATATATTTAATAATTTTAATTGGATTGACTCTCTCAATGAGCATCTCACCAAGGTGAGGCAAGTGCTTTAGCACTCAGTAACAGATGTAGCCCATTCAAGCAAATTTCTAAAGTGATTTTTCTGAGGCTTCAAAAAAGAGTGCATTGAAGCAAAAAAAATTATTCATCTGAGAAGAGCAAACAATAGCAAATATCAAAATCTCTGTACAGAGTTTTTTAAAATACCAAAGCTAGGGCAATGAATTTCCTCTATTACTTATTTTGCTTGGATATCTATGCATCCAGGAAAGGTTCTCCTCTGAAAACCTAACATTTCACAATGATTTCTGAGTTTCACAATGATGCTCATGGGTCTCTTTTTGAAACCCATGTATGGCCATTGAATAAGGCTTGGAGCCAGTAAACATTTTTTATATGAATCCACCAGCACCCTTTCAGTAGTGTCCAAATTTCAGGAGGAATACTGGAACAAATAAACATAGCAAGTCTTGATAAGAAAAGTATACATCAATAACCCCATCCCATCTCATATGACTTTAGATGCATCAATAAACTATGTATAGTGACAGTAGTTATATTAAGATTTCTATTCAACATTGAATGTGTTTAGTGTAAGTAGGCAAAAATGATTGTTTATGCCAGTAAATGTGAATATTCCTCTTATTTAACTTGTGAACATATGCCTAAGAATCCACATACATGCACATTTTGAAGGCATTTCTGAGTACACTCTTACTCATATATTCAATATCTCACAGTTTGTGGACTGTAAATACATTAAATATTGAGACTACACTAATATATATAAGTATTATTCAATGGATAATTTAATTGATAGCATTCAAACTACACAAAAATATTCTTTTTAGGGCCCATGCTTTCATGTACATACTCATTTAGTTATGGAGGTCTGGTAAGATTACATGATTATTTCAGTCCAAAGTTATGCTGAGTGCCATGGTTAGGGAATTGGTACCAACCAACTTCAAAACATGCATGTACAACGTAATACATGTTCTGACCATAGGTTCATTGTGAAGAGAGGCAGGATATTATGCAATTTATTTGAGGACACATGGATAAGAAGTATAATTAATGTGTAACTAGTTTGGACAGACTTACCAAACAGAAAAAGGAAAGTCAAAATTTATAAAGCCTTCTATAGTCTAACTGTATTTCTTGGACAAAAGGTTCACTTGTACCAATTATTTCAGGAAATGTGAACAATAGTTAGTAGAATTGGGGTTTGGATTAATGATTGAATGTGTCAATGATAAAATACAAAAATGCAGAGAATGGCCCTACACACATGTGCTACACAAATATACTACCAAATGCCTATCTAAGCAATGACATGAATTGACTGTCACCCAAATCAAACACAATTAGACAAGGAAGAAGAATAATATTTGTGATGGAGTATCTGGAATTGGATATATTCAAGAGCTTCCAAGGACAGAGGTGGCAGGAAAGTGTGTAAACTTAGAGAGTAAAATTTCCACAAACCTGGAATTTAGCTGACCAAACACTTTCCTAACAGCCTGACTCTAAGCTTTTGGTATTTGAACTTGATGTTGCTGTCAGGAGCATTGGTTTTCTTGGCTGTGATACCATCACAACTAGATTGATTTGAAAGACATTGTTTTCTATTTCCAATGTGCCTGAGGCACACAGCTAAATCATCTGAATCAGCACAGCTGAATCACAGTTCTAGAGGTGAACTGTGGATGCTGGGGTCTGATGTCTCATGTGTGTGCAGTGTGTAGTGATTGAGCTATCCTCACGTTTTCACTGGAGTTCAAACTCCACCACAGGGAATTTTGTATTTGTTTTAAGAAGAATATGAAGGTCAACTGAAACATGGTAATGGTGTGCATGACATCACAGGTGGTTAATCAAATTCTTCAGGAGAAAACACTAACATGACAGATATCACATATATCTTCTTATTTCAGACTAGAAACCTGATTATCAGCATACCTCCATCCAATATCCATAATAGGATGCCTTCATATATGACAGTCTACTGGCTACATAATGTCAGAAACATGCTGTTTGGAAAGCAATGCTAGAGATACATGGCCTTGTCACATATTTCTTGGCTAACACCTACTCTCTTCTGCCCCAGGTCCTTCATCAGTAGGCTCAAACTTACTGGATCAGGTATCTTCAGCATTTTCATTAGTTGCTGTCAATGAATTCCCACTCTGATTCTGTCATGATGAGCTCTGGGAATTCCTAAGTTGCTCCAGAGGTTCCAGATCATTGGAATTTAATAATTTTCAGGCTGTAGGCATAGGCATATTTTAACAGAGGTTCCAGGTCATGGGGATTTGATAATTTTGAGGCTGTAGGCATAGATATATTTCAACAATGAAGTAGGTGGCTAGGTATTTTTTGGACTGAGACAGGGGCCAAGAAGTGGTGAGCAATCACCTTTAACAGTAACATCAATAGAACATCATATCCACAAGGCCATATGCAGATGGTCCAATGGGTCTAATGTGGGAGGAACATGTATTCTTCAGGCTCTTACTTTGACTCACAAAGGTATATAGAGAATCATGTGTGAAATCATTACTGAGATTCCTAATGTGGTGGAGAAATCCACACTGGAACTTGCTCTAATTTTGCAAGGATACCCCTGATGCTGAGGTACCTAAAGTGTCATCACAATTCACTGCAAAAGCCCTAGAAAACAGGTCTCTGGTGAGATTCACATCACTGTTACATCTGAGGTTTACCAAGCTGTCACTTAAAACCACCACGCAAATCAGCACAATTCATACAGGAACTGTCCCTCATAGTCCTTACCTTCTTCCTTGTAAGCAATCATCCTAAAAGCCTGGCTTGAGGTTTCCTCACAAACACAAGTCTAGAACTGATTTTAATGGAAGTACCTATGCCCCTCATTTGCCTAAAGTCATAGTGGGCTAGATACCATTCCTGAGAACGAGGGAAGTTGAAATGGGCCCAGAGTTAATACTGCCCATCAACCAAAATTAGATGAATAATGCCTGCCAATGTTAGATTTTTTGTTTTATTTTGTTTTGTCTGATTGTTTAGTTTTTGTTTTTGTTTTTTATATTGTGTGAATTAAGCTAGGAAAAAAAATCAAACACCTAAGTCCTAGATACTTAAGGGTAAGGAAAAACCCATTGGACCTAAAGCATCATTGTCCTAATTTTATGAAATATCTTAAATCTTACATGATGCAATAGAGAGTCTCCATCCAATTTTTTAAGATACTATTATGTTGGGATAAATAAACAACATATTTAGTAATGTTAAGTTGTGTTGAGGATATCAATGAGCACCTCAACCAGGTGAGGCAACTGCTTTACCACTGAGTAACAAATGCAGCATATTCAAGCAAATTTCCAAAGTGATTCTCCTGAAGATTCACAAAAGAGAGCCCTGAGACAAAGAACTTCTTCACCAGAGGAGAGCAGAACAAGAACAAATAACAATGGCTCTGGACAGAGATTTTTACAGGTCCAAAGCTAAGGCAATTATTTTCTTCTATTGATAATCCTACTTGGATATCTCTATATCCAGGCAGGGTTTTCCTCTGAAAACTTTACCTATCACAGTTATTTCTGAGCTTCAAAGTAATGCTTATAAGTCTCTTCCTGAAGCCCATAGATGACCATTTCAAAAGGCCAGAACTGGTAAACATCATTTATATATAATCGACCAACACCTTCTCTTTAGTGGCCAAATTCAGGAAGAATACTTGAACAAATATACATAGAAGGTCTTCCCCATCAACAAGGCAAGCAGATGTCCATTAATTAATTTGCCAGCATGACTGCTGGGAGTATTTTTATTAGACAGGACACCTCTACCATTGTATTCTTTTCTCTTCTTCCTATGTTGACACATAAAAATGGATATATCAATACAGAAATATTAGCCTTAAGTAAAATGACTGACTACAATAAAGGCAAATAAGAATGGAATAAATGTTTTTTTCCTCCATATTCTAAGGCAATGAGAGACAAAACCAGAAATCAAAACACAAGTCCACAAACACACACAAACACACACACACACACACACACACACACACACACATACATGATAAACTCAGCCTAATTCTTCGTAAATTTTGGGAACCACCTCACCACAAAGGCATGAAAAGCTAATTTCAGCTTTACTATAAATTACAGCAATTTCAAAAGTTGATTGGAATACATGCCCATGCCTTGAACTCATCCATGCCAGGCTTTCCCTGACCAGATAACAACCCTCTCTAAAGCTCTAATGACCCTCATAAATTCTGATTTGGGAGCCAGCTAAAATATTAACTAGCCTTTGTGTTATGCTAGTCAAAATTTTGATATCTGTAAGTTGTAAAACCCCCCTTTGTGTAACTTTCTGTGATATAAAGCTGTATTCCCAGAGACCTGTGTGGCTGTCTTCTGTTCCTGCAGTTTTGGGGAGAGACAGCCAGGCTGGTCTAAATTATAAGCTTGTTTTACTTTGATTTTTATTAGAGTCCATCATCTTTTCTTTACATCATGGTTTAACAACACACACAGACACACACCCCTGAAGAGGGTCTGTGTCCATCCACAGTGTCACCTTACCAGTGTGTTAAACTGTGTTCACCAGTAATAACCTCTATATTCTCAGCTCTAGTATCTTTGGGCAAACTCACCAGAGTATTAAAGACTCAGGCATAATCCTGTACCTTTACTGTCAAGAAAGGCCCCTGCTCAGTGTTTTGGTTACATTTTACCCTCCAAATATCAGTAGACACCAAGAAAGTAGGACTCTATGCTTGGTGATGCCAAACAAGTGAGCCAACTGGCACTGTGTGTGCCTCTGGGTGCCTAGTTACCTGTATTTTAGTTCAGATTGTTCCATCACCAAGAAAGTGAAGTTAGGTCACTCAATTGAAGGGAGTGATATGAGGTAACTTCCTTCACCATCACTTTCTCCTACCAGGTATTTCCAAGGGCCCCATGAATAGGAGGCTGTACTTATCTTTCTGTAACTTTTTCAAAAGTTGACAAAGTTAGGCCAACACACCCAGGGTCAAGTATCCAGATACTCCTGGTTCTGTCCATCTTCCCTGGATTGAGAAGATACAGCTACATTCAGAATCATCTCCTCATTCTGTCCGTGTTTTTTGTCCTGGAAGATGTCCTCTCAGGGGCTACATATTTGCCTTCATATTCCCCAGGGATCATTCTGGCATCTACCTTTGAGGATCTCAGCAGGTCCATGATACCCTCTATACCCCTATTGCAACATCAACTCTATATATGCTCTTCAGTGAATTTTGATTGAGGTAATAGTATAAACCTAGGGTTAACATGATATTGTGATTTGAGTGAAAAATCACTGTAGAGAAAAAATATCAACATTGGGAAGAATGAATATTCATAAAAAAGTATCAGTAAAAAAGTGGAACCAAAACAAAACTATGCATGATTTGAATCACAGAAGGGCATTAGGTGGGTAATTTGGTTTTATACTTTTGAATTCTGGGACCCCCTGATGTATCCTATAAGTCAATTAATGATGACACAGGAAGAGTACCATTGATAATTGAATGTCTTAGTCAGCATCCACAGAAATGTGCACAGTATATAGGTTCTTAGGAAGAAGAAGAAGTTGAAGTTTAATATTGAGTCATCTTTGGCAACAGGTTTTGCATTATATAGTGAATGTGAATGTCAGCCCCCAGGACTATTCATAAGAAGGTACATTGGAAAATATGTATGAAATCCTATACAAATATATAAGGTGTGAGACAGAGAAACGTTATCATATATTATAAGATTATTGCCATTATTAAAGGGGGAATGGTGGAGAATAGAATATTAAGAAGACACAAAATCTACAGGCACTATTAGCATTGAATATTCAATGGCCTACTCAAGAAACACATGGGAGTTCATAGGAATACTGGATTTTTCTATAATTTTGAATTTGTTATAAACATAAGTACAGGATTCATATTGAATTATCTGTCAGAACTTTATTGTTATGATATGAGTATGTATATCAGATAATATGTGTATTTTTTAACCATACTTCTTTTTTTAAAAAAGAGAGAGAGAGAGATAGAGAGAGAATTTTTTTAATATTTATTTTTTAGTTTTTGGCGGACATAACATCTTTGTTTGTATGTGGTGTTGAGGATCAAACCCAGGCCGCACACATGCCAGTCGAGCATGCTACCACTTGAGCCACATCCCCAGCTCCTTAACCATACTTCTTAAAATGTTTGAAAACCATATGTGTTTTGGATAGGGAATGATATACACTGTATTCTTTGTATACCAAATTTCCCCTAGATGATGAATGAATATATCCCAGGAAGAATACATAATGCATTTCATGCACATTTTTAAAGAACACTGTAAATTATTTTTTAATATTTATTTTTAGTTGTAACTGAACACGATCTTTATTTATTCTTATGTGGTGTACAGGCTGCACCTGTCTTCCTGTGACGTTTTCAAACATTGAGAGACTGAGAACAACATACCCAGGATCAGGTATCCAGACAAATCTCGTTGTGTCCATCTTCCCTGGTTGAGAAGATAGAGCTTAATTCAGAGTCATCCCCTCATTCTGACCATGTTTTTTTTTTCCTGGAAGATGTCCTCTCAGGGCATACATAGATGCCTTCATACTTCATAGGGAGCATTCTGGCATCTACCTTTGAAGTTCTTAGCAGGTCCATGATACCCTCTATACCTTTAATGCAACATCAACTCTATATATTCTCTTCTGAGTAATTCGACTGAGGTAATGTAATCAGCTTAAGGTTAACATGACATTTTGATTTGGGTGAGGAAGAATATCAGTATTGGGAAACATGAATATTCATAAGAATGTATTAGTAAAAAAAAGTGGAACCAAAGCATAAAACTATGTATGATTTGAATGATAGAATAGAATTAGCTGGGGAATTTGGATGCACATTTTTTAATTCTGGGATGCACTGATGTATTCTAAATGTCAACTAATGCTGAAACAGGTAGAGTACCATTGATAATTGAATGTCTTAGTCAGCATCCACTAAAATGTGCAGTTATGTAGGTTCCCAAGAGAGAAGAAAGGAATGAGGTTTAATATTGATTTATCTTTGGCAATAGGTTTTGAGTTATATAGTGGATGTGAATATCAGCCCCCATGAGTATTTATAAGAAGGTACGTTGGATAATATATATGAAAACCTATAAAAATACACAAGGTCTGAGACAGAGAACTTTATCATATATTATATGATTATTAGTGTTTTTAAATGGGGAATGGCAGAATATAAAATAGGAAGAAGATATAAAATCTGCAGTCACCATTTTCATTGAGTATTCAGTGGTCTACTCAAGAAACACATGAGAGTTCATAGGAATACTGGATTTTTCTATAAATTCGAATTTAGTATAAACATAAGTTCAGGATTAATATTGAATTACCTGTCAGAACTTTATTGTTATTAAATGAATATGTATAGCAGATAACACGTGTATTTTTTCACCATACCTTTTCAAATGTTTGAAAACTATGGTGTTTTTTGATAGGGAAAGATATAGGGTTTGTTCTCCATATAGCAATTTTTTCTGGATGATGCATGAATATATCTCAAGAAGAAAACATAATATATATAATGCAAATTTAAAAAGGAAAATATAAATGGTGTTTTAAATATACATGGAATCAGTTTTTCATGTATAGGAATGCATTCCAAATAGCTCTAAGTCTTGTGGTAATATTAGGTTTAGTATTGCATAATGAGTCGTTTGGGTATTGCTAAGAGATCCTATATGTTTATCAAAAAATTATGTATGATAAAAATAATATTCACTTTTTACTGAGTAGTACAAAAGGTATGAATATATGTGTTTTTAAACAGGAATTGGTGTCAAGACAGTCAAATGATTACAGATTTTTGAACATTGGTTTCAATGGATATATCTCGTGTTGAATATAAAATAATTTAAAAGCTAATGTAACAATGACAAAGAAAGTATACATCAGAAAGCCCATCCCATCTCATAGGAATATAAATTAGTTGATAAACTAGGTATCATGACAGCAGTAATATTAGAGTTACTATGCATTATTGAATGGGTTTCCAGTGAGTAGGAGAAAATGATATACCAGGAAATGTAAATATTCCTGTTGTTGGACTTGTGAACATATGCAAAAAATTCCACATGCATTCACATTTTCAATGCACTTCTGATACACTTTTACTCATATATTCAATACCTCCTAATTTGTAGCCTGTATGTACATTAAACATGAGTCTATACAAAAACATAGCAGTATATGCCATGGATAATTTAATTGATAGCATTCAAACTACACATAACTATTATTTTTAGGGCCGATGCTTTCATGTATATACTCGTTTAGTGATGGAGGTCTGCATAGCTTGAACTTTTATATCAGTCCAAATTTATGCTGAATGTTGTGGTTAGAAAATTGGTACCAAACAACATGACAATATATATGTGTATGGAAAGGCAGGTTCTGACCAAAGATTCATTGTGAAGAGAGGCAGGATATTATGCATTCTTTTTACCATTGAACATAGATGGATAAGAAGTATAATGAGTGTGTAACTAGTTTGTATGGACTTACCTATCAGAATAGAAAAAGAAAGTCAAAATTCAAAAAGCTACATAGGGTCTAACTGTGTTTCTTATACAGAAGGTCCAGTTTTACCAATAATATCGGAAAATATTAGTAGACAATCGTTAGTATGGTTATGTTTAGGGTTAATGGTTGAATATGTCAATGATAAAATATAAAACTGCAGGGAATGGCCCTATGAGCATGAGTTACCCAAGTACACTTCCAAATGCCTTCCTAAGCAATGACATGAAATTATCATCACCCATAATCAAACAGAGTTAAAAAGGGAAGAAGAGTGATATCAGTGATATGGTATCTGGAATGGGATATGCTCCAGAGCTCACAAGGATTGAAGGTGGCAGAGAAGTGTTTAAAAGTCAGGTAGAGTGTAAATCTTCAAAAAACAAGGAGGTGAACTGACAGAACATGTTCTTGACAGCTTGCCTCTAAGTTTCTGGTACTTGAACTTGATGTTGCTGTCAGCAGCATTGGTTTTCTTGGCCCTGACACCATCACAGCTGGATCTCTTTTATTGTGATCTGGATGACATTGTTTTCTATCTCTAATGTGCCTGAGACAGCACAGATAAATCCTCTTCCTAGAGGTGAACTGTGGCCACTAGGGGCTATATGTCTCCCTGTGTTCATTGTGTAGCCTTTAAGTTATTCTCGAGATTTTGCTATGGTTCAAACTCCAAAACAGGAAATTTGGTATTTTGTTGAAGAAGAATATGAAGATTAACTGGAACATGGTCTGCAAGGAGTGACATGACAGGTGGTGAATTAAGCTCTGAAGGAGAACACACCAACCTGACAGTTATCACATACATCTTTCTTATTTCAGACTAAAAACCTGATTGTCAGCATAGCTCCCAACCAATACCCAAAATAGGATTCCATTATATACCATAGTCTACTGGCTGCATGATGTCAGAAACATGCTGTTTGGAAGCCAATGCCAAACATATGTGTCCTGGTCACACATTTCTTGGCCAGCACCTTATCTTCTACCCCAGGTCTGTCATCAGTAGGCTCAAACTTCCTGGATCTGTTATCTCCAACATTTTTATGAGTTTCAGTCAAGGAAATCCCACTCTGATTCTGTCATGTTGAGCAATGGGAGTTCGTAAGGTGCTCCAGAGGTTCCACATCATGGAAATTAGATATGTTGGAGGCGGTAGGTATAGACATAACTTAACAATAAAGCAGGTAGATACATAGGGTTTGTATTGAGACAAGGGATGAGAAGTGGTGAGCAACCTCCTTTGGCTGTAACATCTATAGAACTCATGCAGAGAGGGCTTTCCACATCACATCCATGAAGCCACATGCATATGGTCCAATGGGTCTAATGTGGGAGGAACATGTATGCTTCAGGCTCTCACTTTGGCACACAAATCTCTATAGCAAATAATGTGTAGAATCATCAGTGACATTTCTAATGTGGTGGACAAATCCACACTGGGCCTTGCTCTCATTTCCCAAAGACACTTATGATCCTGGTGTATCCAAAATGCCAATACCATTCACTGCCAAATTTATTAGGTAAGCCCCAGAGCACAGGTCTCTGCTGAGATTCACACCACTGTTATATCTGAGGTTAACCCAGCTAATGCTTAAAACCACCACAAAATCACTACAATTCATACATAAATCCTCTCTCATGGCCCAAGTCCCCTCATCTTCTTCCTTGTAAGCAATCATCCTAAAAACGTTCCTGAAGGTTTCCCTACCTACACAAGTCCAGAATTGTTTCAAATAAAAGTACCCATGCTCATTTGCCTAAAGTCATAGTGAGCTAGATACCCTTCCTGAGAATGAGGGAAATTGAAATGGGCCCAGAGTTAATACTGTCCTTCAATCTAAATTAGATACCTAATACCTTAAATATATGTATTTTTTTCTGTCTCATGTGCTTTTAAGCTAGAAAAATATTCAAACTTTTAAGTCCTGGATACTTAAGAGAAAGGACAAACACATTGGACCTAAAGGGTCATTTTTCCAATTTCTTAAAGGTCTGAAACATGATGCAATGGAGAGTCTCCACCATTTTTTAAAAATATTATTTTGAGATTTAAACATGGTGGCAGGCGCGGACAGATCAAGTCTCTGACCTCTTCAGCTGTGCGAGCATAGGGAGCCTTAAACCATCTAAATGCTGTTTTCTCAGGATCACTAGGCAATGCTGAGCTGATGTGGATGTGAAGTGAACAGTCTGTGCCTCTCAGAACACATACTGAGCCCAGATCGGCTGAATTCAAGTTCCTGTTTGCCTGGGTCTCACAGACAAACCACTGTGACTCAGCGCTAAACGATCCCACTGAAACAACTGGTCGGCCCTTCTGAACCTGTGGAGGTTAATACCAACCAAGCCTTCATAGGCACTGGCCACAGGATTGAGATGGGGCTTGGGAGAGCCAGTCAGGACCCACCCGTTGCATCTGCCACCCGAGAAAGGGAACGAACTGTTGCCATTTGCATGGGATACCACCATGGCAGAGAAGTGATGTCACCAGAATGCAGCAGAGGAGATAACTTCATTGAAACCGGCGGCAGGTGTGTAACCCCCTAGTCTTCCCTCTCCACACAGCGGAGAAACCTCAAGTTCCCCTCCCAGCTCTCCCGTGAGCGTGATAGTCACAGCGTGGGAATCAGGAGTGGCGTGGGCAGCACAGGACTCCTGGCTACCGCTCCCACCAGTGCTGACAACTGAGGTCTCTTGCACCAGCTACCGGAGGGGTGGCTACCAGAGGGCAAGCAAAATATGCTGAGGGTTCTCAGCCCCAAGCTCCACAACCTTAGGGTCTGAGGGAATGGCAAACAGGGAGAGTGTGCCCAGTCGTTCAAGAAAATAGGGCTCCTGGAAGCAGCAGACCTGGCATGTAGCCAGTATTGAGGTGAGTGTCACCGATGAGCAGGGCCTGGCTGGAGGAAAAGTGGGGAAGTGACTAGACACAAGAAAAGGCCCTAGGCACTCAGGATTGGAGACCTGCCCAGTCGGGGAGGAGGAGCTACTGCACAGTGATTGGTTCCCGCATATTGAGAGGAGAAGTTTGGCCCCGTGGACACAGCTCTACCTACTCGAAGATAAGTTAATCGAACTCTAAGACTGCATTTTTAAATTTTTTTATTTGTTTATTTTTTATTATTTTTATTTTTTTTTATTTTTTTATTATTTTTTAAATTTTTTTCTATTATTTTTTCTTTTGTATTTTCATTTCTTTTCAATTTTCTTATTTCCCCTTCCTTGAATTCTATCTGTTTACTCTCATTCTCTTTAGTGACTTCTTCCCTTCACTTCTAATACCATTCCTCCCAAGCATCACAATGCCGTTTATGTGTAATTTACTAAATATGAATAGGTCAATGTTCCGAGGCATTATATAGTGTAGCCAAGTCCCTAGCCACCCAGAAATACTCCAGACCATTCTCCTGTTGTATCCCTCATCAGTAGAACAACCCTCCAAGGTTGCCAAGAGATACCAACCTCAATACCATCACATCATTCGACCTAAATATAAGTCCCAAGACCAAACTGCAGACCGCTATATGCCATCAGATTCCATACACAGTATAGGAAACGAATGAATCTGCATTAAAGTGCAACAAAACTCATCATCTCTAGTCATAGTCTCCCATCACAAAAGAGAGACCCCAGAGACACACAAAAAAATAAATTTATAGGAGTAAACAGTAACTCAGCAGTCAAACAGAACAAGAAGTAACATTAGCAGCATGAAAAAGCAAGGAAGAAAAGGAGTATAAACAATGCAGGACAGCCTAAATATTCAGGAGGATTTAGAGGCATCAGAAAAATGGTCAAATAAAGAACTCAAGGAATACCTTAGACAGATGGAATGGAATCTTAAAGAGGATATGAGACAGCAAATTCAAACAATGAAAGAACACATTGAGAATGAATTACATAAACAGATAAAAGAAGCAAATAAGCATCTTTATCAGGAGATAGAGATTATAAAAAAATCAAACAATAATTCTAGAAATGAAGGAAACTATAAACCAAATTAAAAACTGAAATGAGAGTATCACTAAGAGAGTGGAGCAAGTAGAATCCAGAATGTCAGATAATGAAGACAAAATATATCATCTTGAAAAGAGTCTAGCCAACTCAGAAAGGCTGGTAAAAAAATCACGAGAAAAACATCCAAGAGATATGGGATAACATAAAAAAGCCAAACTTAAGAGTCATCTGGATAGAGGAAGGAATAGAGGGTCAAACCAAGGGTATGAGCAACCTGCTGAATGAAATAATTATAGAACACTTTCCAGAAATAAAAATGGAAACAAATGTACAAATTGTAGATGCATACAGGACACTGAGCATACAAAATCACAGTACACCAACACCAAGACACATTGTTATGAAGATACCCAATATACAGAACAAAGTGAAAATATTAAAAGCTACAAGAGAAAGGAGGCAGATTACATTCAGGGGTAAACAAATAAGGTTAACAATGGATTTTTCATCACAGATGCTGAAAGTGAGAAGATCCTGGAACAATGAATTTCAAACACTGAAAGACAATGGATGCCAACCAAGAATTTTGTATCCAGCAAAATTAAGCCTCATGTATGACAACAAAATAAAAATCTTTCATGATAAACAAAAGTTAAAAGAATTTGCAGCCAGAAAACCAGCATTGCAAAGCATCTTGAGCAAAACACTACACGAAGAAGAAATGAAAAACAATAACCAAAAGCAACAGTGGGAAGTACCTCAGTAAAGCCAGAGGGTGGGGGAAAAGCTAATCATGGAGAAACAAACCAAATTAAAAAAAAAAAGATAAATAATCAAACATGGCTGGAAGTACAAACCAT